>NC_060909.1:9193791-9421291 GCF_014805685.1 Silurus meridionalis
GTCTTGTCATTTAAATGGTTTGTGAGCGATGACATTCATGACTTTATCAGTCATGCCGCATGGGTAAGAGAAGCTGACATCGAGTTATTGTGATTTGGTATACAAGTCGAAACAGACAGGAAGGAATCAAAATTGATTTCACTGACGCTGCTATCATGACATGAACTATTCATCTTTGCAGCTTCCTCATAAACGAAAGGTAATTGTTGCGATATTGTGAGCACGATTGTTCTTTAATTTTTTCCTCACCCCATAGAAGCGTCGGTCAAACAGACAGATAAAGAGGAAGAAGTATGCTGAGGAGCAGGAGGCCAGGATGTCTGATGAGGAAACTAAAGTCATCGCCAAAGCCAAGAAGATCAATGCGAACACTCAGAAACAGCCTGCTGTACAGCTGTTTGTGGTGAGAACACACAAAGCATACATGCCCAAAACATACTTCTGATGATGAGCTCTCCTTATGTATCTTGGTGGCCATTCACAGATTGCATCAGATAAGTCCTGCATCAGAAACTCAGGCCTGGGTGATATTTTACTGCCATATCAATATTAAGTTGTTCACAATACATTTTAGTTAAATTAGTTCCTGACTTTTCATACTCTGTGTACTTATATAGTTTTTGTTCTACAGTGTCAAATGTAACTACAAACAGTAAAACAAATATAAACTGTTGTTCTAAAATAAAAACTTTGTAATACATTGCTGTGGTAAAAGAATGTAACACCTCAGGTGTTTGCTGTTAACAGAAAATAGTTGGTGTTAACATTAACAACTGGTTCCAGTGATTAGTTTCCTTATTACTGCATCTCCCCAAGTGTTTTATGTCTTTCTCTTTATTTAGTGTTCTTCAGTTTGGTGGAAGTAAAGAGCTTTTTGTTGTTATTTATTTCTCAGGAGAATCCCAGCGAGGAGGACGGAGCTGTGGTAGATAAAATCATGGCCTCTCGTGTAGTAAAGAAGGAGGTAACATTCAACTTGCAACATTAATTAATAAGAAAAAAAAAAGATGGAACTTGTATAGTGTTGGTATTTTGTTTCCATGCATTTATGCTTAAGTGAAATCATTTGTGTATTTGTACAACAGGTGTCTCCTGGAGTTGTGGTTGAAGTGGAAGAGTTTTTTGTAAAATACAAAAACTAGTGAGTCTCAGTTTTTTTTTTCACTCCCTTTCATGATAAGAATGATGACTACTTCACTTCTCTTTGCCTTGAAGTCCTTAAACACAAAAGACGTTCCTTACTCTGTTATTAAGTAAAGAATGGGCTGAACTGCAATTCTGTGGAAATCCACAAAGGCACTACTTTCATATCTAAATTGCTGTTAACTGTTGTGGATGTTCTCGCCTCTGATCAGCTCATTCCTAATTAAAGCAAATTAAATTCATCACTGTTTTAACGTCAAAAACGTAACGTGATCTGCTTGCACAAGCTCATGTAATACGTAAGGCAGGTCAGAAAGCTGTTGTTGTAGTTGGCATGTTTACGCATTAAAATATCATTGCGATTTTTGTAATTGTGTGTAGCTCTTACCTGCATTGCGAGTGGGCTACAGAGCAACATTTGGAGAAGGACAAGAGGATCCAGCAGAAAATCAAGCGCTTCAAGATTAAACAGGCACAGAGAGCACACTTCTTCGCCAATGTAAGTGTTTTTTTGTTTGCTCTCTTTTCATTAGTGCTTTTAAAGTGTGTGTGTGTGTGTGTGTGTGTGTGTGTGTGTGTGTGTGTGTGTGTGTGTGTGTGTGGTCATAGCAGTGGCCAACATCCCTGCTTTAGTTAGTTTACCTTCCTGCAGAGTTTAAATGACAACCATCACTCTGTTGCTTCTAAATCATTAAAAAACATTTTCAGGATACTTTGTGAAAATCTACGGTTTTTGGTTTGCAAAGATTTTGATTTGTAGTTGACATGGTGGCATAAATTTATAAAAACGTACAACAATAAAGAAATATAATTAATTGCATAGAAACCCTCAGGTGATGCAGCAGGAAAGCATCATGCGGTGTTAAGTTTATGAGGGTCAAATTGGCTGTGATTTCTGGGTAGGAGAAATGTTTGTGCTTGAACAAAACTTCCTGCTCTTCTTTAAACATTCAGCTAGTTGGTGAGAATTGGAGGTTCTGCACAGGTTTTATATTGAAACGCAACCCCTAGAGGTTTTGACCTCATCTGACCCTACGGTTACTGTCTAATTATAATCTCGAATTTGACATGTTTATGCAAATATTGTTGGAACAGTCATCATCATTGAGTTGTGAAGGAAAATACAGTTGATGTTTTCAGTGTTATTTTACACTTCTCTATTTTTTTTTTACTCTTAAAAAAAAATGCCTAGCAAGGTGCGTACGCCGTCTACTATGTTGTGACAGAGGTGGAGTTGGAAACATTTTTTAAACAAGTTACATAAAATATATAATTTTTTTAATTATTTTTAAATAAATTCTAAACTTGAGGAAAACCTGACCCCTACCTGCAAATACAAGGTACAATATTTGTGCATCGCAGTGTTTCAGGCATCATGTAGTAAGTGTGTGTGTGTGTGTGTGTGTGTGTGTGTGTGGGTGTGTTATAGATGGAGGAGGATCCATTTAATCCTGATTATGTAGAAGTGGACAGAGTCCTGGAGGTGTCTTATTGTAAGGACAAGGACACTGGAGAGGTAACCTTCTTTTTTTTTATTTTTTTTTATTTATTTATTTATTTATTTAGGTGAGACTGCAGCTCTGTTGTGCCACATAGCATTTTTACACACTTGGTTTGTTGAGTTGATAAATGTATATTTTTACATGGTTTAGAATACTAGACTTTGTATATTCAACGCAATTAATTTTATTTGTATAGCACTTTTAACAATGAACAGCTTTACACAGATCATGTGGTGATAAAAATGAATATTCTTTATAAGTGTAAGTTTGTCCCTGTTAAACAAGCCGGTGGCAAACTGTTAAGCTGGATATGAACCAATGTATTTGTAAAAACTTTTTTTATTTTAAAAACTTTTTTTATTTTACATAAAGTCCTCCCACACCATGAGGCGCATTGGGCGGCAATGGCCTAATGTCTTACTTGCCATTTCCATAGCGGCTTTAGTTACATATTCGGGTTGCTAGCCCAACGCACACACCCCTTCTTTTGCAGCCGGGCTTGTGATCATCCATGGCGGAGTGGGAGCCTGGTATGGCTGGGACTTGAACCCACAACCCCCAGATCCAAAGTCTAATACCTTAACCTAAATCCATTTAATCGAGAAGAAATGCCAATGTGTAAAAGGAAGGCAGGCTGCAGTGGCTCAGATGGTTTGCGTGTCAGTTCAGTTTGCAGCAGCATCTTCTTGTACTTTAATTAGAGCCAGCACCATGTGAACAATAATGGCTGATCCAGTATGTCATATCTCAAGCTGCAGCATCATCCGCTTCTTCCTTGACATTTATACCATCCTGATTTCCCAAACACTGTATCGGATTTGTGAGAGATTTCAGCTGAGCTGCATCACTTTGGAAAAAACAAAAAAGTGCAGTCACCTAGGTACAACAGATATATTTTTCTCCATTCCTTTTTTTTCCACCTTAATAATTTCATATTTAATTCACTCTCTGTAATCTTGGACCAGATTTAAAAGTTCAGAAGTTGTTGAATAGCATATTTGTATTGGTCTCTACTATAAATCTTCTTTCGGCTGCTCCCACAGTGGATCTTCTGCCTCCATACCCCCCTGTCCTCTACATCTGCCTCTTTTAAACCAACAACTTGCATGTCTTCCCTTACCACATCTATAAACCTCCTCCTTGGTCTTCCTCGTTTCCTCCTTTCTGGCGGCTCCATCCTCAGTCTCATCCCTCATGTTGTCTCCAAAACATCCTACATGCGCTGTCCCTCTAATAAACTCATTTCTAATCCTGTCCATCGTCGTCACTCCTAATGAAAATCTCAGCATCTTCAGCTCTGCTACCTCCAGCTCCACCTCCTGTCTTTTACTCAATGCTGCTGTCTCTATACCATACATTGCAGGTCTCACCACAGTTCTATAAACTATAAACTATAATACCCTTTTATCACAAATTACTCCTGCCACTTTTCTTCATTAACACACTCTCCATTACTTTGCACTGTTGACCCCAGGTACCTAAACCCCTCCACCCCCTTCTCCCTGCAACCACACCACCCCACTGCCCTCCCTCTCATTCACACACATGTACTTCGTCTTATTCCTACTCACTTTCATTCCCCTTCTCTAGAGCGCGTACCTCCACCTATCCAGGCTCTTCTCGAACTGCTCCCTTCTCTCACCACAAATCACTATCATCCGCAAACATCATGGTCCACGGAGACTCCTGTCAACCTGTCCAACATCACTGCAAACAGGAAAGAGCTCAGAGCCGATTCTTGATGCATTCCCACCTCCAACTTGAACCAGTCTGTCATTCCTACTGCACCCTCTTCTCTCAGTCTGGCTTCCGCTACTCTTTTCCATAACTTCATAGTGTGAATGATCAACTTTATTCCCCTGTAGTTACCGTCCCCCACCCCAATCACCTTCGACTCGTTAGTTAAGTACCGCAAGTGAGTTTTACCTCCTAGTTCCTAAAAAAAAATCTTGCCAAAGTGTTTTTTTGTTTGTTTGTTTTTTAAGCTTTTGCTCTTGTTTTTTTTTTTTTTATTTTGTTGCTAATGGATTGATTAAATAAGGTGCACGCTTTTAATAAAAATTAAGTACACTTGCTGTCAGTGTGGTATTAAATCACTTTAGGAGCAGGTGTAAGAGACTAGAGAAATGTTGCAGACACTGAAGCAAATTCACATTTGTGCAGCAGAAGTGAGCCATGATCCTTTTATAGCCGTTCCTCTCTGAAACTGTTATATTGCAGTTCAAGTCACTTAGATATTATTGCCTACTGCTGGTGTAACATTCACGTATGTGGGTGATGTCAGGAATGAACTAAGCATTTCTACAATTTATAATCTGTATCACAATAACAAGGTAGACCTTTTGTAGACTAACAAACAAGGTAGACTAAGTAGGACACTTAGTGTTAAAAAAAAAAAAATAATAATTACATTAACATAGATAAAGGATCAGTAATAATTTATAACATTAAATTGATGTTTTTAAGCTTTTAGTTTTTTTGTAATTAGAATTTTTTTAACAAAAATGAGTCTAGCAGCGTAAATATTTTTCATTATTTCATGAGGATGTTACGTGAATGTTTTTTCCGTGCAACGTTGCCATGTTTGTTATACATTGAATTATATATAAAAAAAAAAGTATACTATTTTTGAAATGCTGATGTTAGTTCCTGTATAACAAGACGGTGTGTGTGTGTGTGTGTGTGTGTGTGTGTGTGTGTGTGTGTGTGGGTTGTAGCCGGTGGTGTATTACCTGGTGAAGTGGTGTTCTTTGCCGTATGAAGACAGCACGTGGGAGCTAAAGGAAGATGTTGATCAGAGTAAGATTGTGGAGTTTGAACAGCTGCAGGCAGCGAAACCAGACTCCAGAAGAATTGTAAGATTTTCTCTCTCACACACTTTTTATCTCATTGTGTTGCAATTTTTATACTTCGTTTGTTCCACACTTTATTTTGCCAAACACTTATTTAACCAGGGTTTGTGTTATTTATTTATGTATGTATGTATATATATATATATATATATATATATATATATATATATATATATATATATATATATATATATATATAAAAATTTTTTTTTCCCCCAATCTATAAACCTTGATCTTGTGAGTATGAAGCGTTAGAACTGTAAAATGAACCCGGAGTTGCTGCAGCTGTAACAACAGACTCCTTCAAACCCATCTACTGCTCTGTGTCTTCAGGAGCGCCCTCCAGCGAGTCACTGGAAGAAGTTGGAGCAGTCGAGGGATTATCGGAATGGAAACAGTCTCAGGGAATACCAGCTTGAGGGCGTCAACTGGCTGCTTTTCAACTGGTACAACAGGTCAGTGATGTTTTTCTTCTCTAATAGAGGGTGTACATGGTATAAAGGTGTATCATGTCCCAGAGATCTGAAATAGAACAGTACAACTGTCTACTATCCAAACCAGATATGAACCAGACCAAAATGAGAAATGCATACAGGTGAATAGTTAGCTTTCTGTAACAGTGTTTTTAAATATATTCCACAAAAATCAAACGAATGTAAAGGCACATTGATTTAGACAGGAGAACACAATTTCCTGGCAACTTGTCCAACATCGCTCAAGGTTTTTGGTTAAGCTACACTAGTCAATGCAATGTTGTCTGATGCAAACAGATATGTTAACAGGGTCATTGGCATGCACAGTTTGTGTTTATTATAGCTATTATTTTCTGTAGAATGATTGAGTAACTGATGCTCTGCAGGAAGCATATAGATTTATGTTTTGGTTACAGTAGTTAGCACTTAATGTTTTGTGTCATTTCAATGCAGATTTTGCTGAGGTGTTCTAGTTGTCAAAATGGTTTGTGTGTGTCAGGCCGGGCAGAGGTTTTATATACACACACACACGTGCGTGCGCACACACACACACACGCGCACACAGAGAGAAAGGTAGACATGGATTTGGGTGCCAGATTAAGTAGTGCAGACAAGGATCCAGTGGAGCCTGCTGCTTGGCGGCATGTCTAAGCCCACATTCCACACACACACACACACACACACACACACACACACACACACACACACACACACAAAACTGCATAGACATAAGCACCAGCCTCATTTTACACAGATATACTTGGTGAATGTGATTTCACACCTATTGTTTATTTCTATGAAGTAGTTTTTCTTTAAAGTGAACCAATTCTCTGTCTGAACATCAAAACCGGATTTCTCTACCTAAACATAAAAAATATAATAATAGTGAAATAGATATAATGCTTTTTTTTTTTTTTTTTTTGGTAATAAGTGGTGACATGTTCTGCATTAATTCTCAAATTGCAACGGGGGGTAAACTGGACCTCATAATATTAATAAAAAACGAATTTCATATGTTGTTACCTAATGAATGTATACAGGCTGAGCAACCACAATATAGAACACAAGCAGGAAAGGATGATGATGATGATGATCAGATGGTCAGGAATGTCTCTGTCCTCAGTCATGTTTACATCACTGACTCCTTGTGTCTCATCCACATTAGCCCCAAACTTCTTGTTGCCTTCTGTCTTGCTCGTTATCTTCGTAAACTAGCCTCCGTCTGTGTTGTGAGAGGGTCAGGAAATGATACACCAGTGGTAGATTGAAAAAGGTAAATAGGAAATAGGTTGGTGGGCTGAAAACGGTGCGCAGTGAGAAGAAAAAATTTTGCCATTTCACCAAATAGATTAAAACTAAAGTAACGAGTCCGTTTGGGGAAAATGTAAGAAGAAGAAAGTACAGGTTGTCCAAAAAAAATATAGTGAAATAAAGTTCCAATACCAGAAAAATCTACTTCAGTACAGTAATGAAGTCGGGTGGTAACAGTACAGTGACTCTTACCACATAGCACTTGATTATTTTCCAATACATGCAATTAATTTTAATCCTCAATTTTGATAAACCCTTTTATCTGCCATGGGCACACTTATGGGACATCAATTTAAGGCTGATTTTAGGATAATACAAGATAAAACTTTTTTTTTCTTATCTTTTGTTACAGCTATTTTTATTTTTTTGGTTGTGACTCGAAAATAGTTGCATAAATGTGCAATATTGTTAGGGAAAATGTCAGGAACTTCTTACTTTACATATACAAGTAATGGATTTCATCACCTGAGATTTTTAAATCATGTAAATCCTTTAGAGAATCAATGTTTTAGTTTACACTTGATAAACAGTTGAGAATCATCCTCTTTTTCTCTCTTAGACGTAACTGTATCTTGGCTGATGAGATGGGTTTGGGGAAAACCATCCAGTCCATCACTTTTCTGGACGAGATTCAATCTACTGGGATCAAAAGGCCATTCCTGATCATCGCCCCACTCTCCACTATTGCTAACTGGGAGCGCGAGTTCCGCACGTGGACCCACCTCAACATCATCGTCTATCACGGCAGCGCGCTCAGCCGGCAGATGCTCCAGCAGTACGAGATGTACTTCCGAGATGCTCAGGTTGGAAAAGACACACTCACTTAATCATTGTGCAAATGTGTGAGTCATAAAGGAGTGATATGACTTTGAACTTAAGTGATGCATCCAGGGGTTTTATAAAATTGTAGTTTGAGGTCTAGGTATAAAATCACACACTGTTGACATAAACAACATTTTGCTCTACTTGCACCTATCGAGTGGTGGGATATTAGCCAGCAAGTGAACAGTCACTTATCGTAGTTGGTGAATTGGAAGCAAAAACAAAAAAAAGGCTATGTGTAAGAATCGGAGGGAAATTTTTAACAAGAGCCTAATTGTGACTGCTAGACGACTGGGTCAGCATGTCTGACTGATCACAGGTTAATGAAACAGCAGGTCATGTGGAGTTTCCAGTATTTAATACTCAGCACTTAGCAAAAGTTTAATGAAGGACAACAGGTGAACCAGCGACATGGCCATGGGGCCCAAAAGTCATTGAAGCTTGAGGGGAAAAAAGCTCAGCCCATCTGTTCCAATCCCACAGTAGAGTACAGAATTCTGAAAAGGTTAATGTTGCCTTCGATAGAAAGGTGTCCAAAAACACCAGGCATCACAGCTTGTTTCTCCAGGGGTCTCATGGTTGAAGTTGCCATTCTGATTTCTCTTTATCACCAAAGCACCTACAATGGGCATTTGAGCATCAGATCTGGACCCTGGAGGATGGTGGTCTGGTCTAATGAATCACAGTCTCTGGTGTAGCTCTTATTCTGCATGTCTCCCTGTTTTTGTCCATAATCTCTTTTTCTGACTCATTCCCTTCCTCTCCACTCTGACACTTTACTTCTCATACTCTGCTTCTCTTTGACTGTTACTTTTTTTGTTCCTTTTTTTAATCACTAATCTGTCTCTCTCTCTCTCTCTCTCTCTCTCTCTTTCAGGGCCGTGTGATTAAAGGCGCATACAAGTTTCAGGCAGTTATCACCACATTTGAGATGATTTTAGGAGGCTGTCCAGAGCTCAACGCCATCGATTGGCGGTGTGTGATTATCGATGAAGCTCATCGTCTGAAAAACAAGAACTGCAAACTGCTGGAGGGCTTCAGACTCATGCGCCTGGTACACAAATTGAATCATACTCTCAGTTCTGGCATTTTGAATTTTTTTCAATTTAATGACGTGCTGCATTTTGATCTTTAGGAGCATAAAGTGTTGTTAACTGGCACACCGCTGCAGAACACTGTGGAGGAGCTGTTTAGTCTGCTGCATTTCTTAGAACCTGCACGATTCCCCTCGGAGACTACCTTCATGCAGGAGTTTGGAGACTTAAAGACTGAAGAACAGGTGTGTGGTGAGGCTGTTTCTGTGCGTGGTTAACGTGTATGTAATGTATTCCCGAGGTGCTAAAGGTCATTGTTTATGTGAGTAGGTACAGAAGCTGCAGGCCATACTAAAACCGATGATGCTTCGCCGCCTGAAGGAGGATGTTGAAAAGAAGCTGGCTCCGAAAGAAGAGACCATTATTGAGGTGGAGCTCACGAACATTCAGAAGAAATACTACCGCGCCATTTTGGAGAGGAACTTCTCTTTTCTGGCCAAAGGAGCCGGTCAAGCCAACGTCCCCAATCTTGTCAACACCATGATGGAGCTGAGGAAATGCTGCAACCACCCCTACCTCATCAAAGGTAATTCACAGGATCAGGCTCAATGGTTATATGCTTGTTCAAGGGCCCAGTAGTGGCAGCTTAGTGCTGCTTTGTTGTTTAAACTCACAAATTGCCAAATGGTTGTGGAAACCTCTGTGTGTCCAGAATATGCTATGATTTATAACAGTTTTTCACAAATAGCAGATTTTTGGTGTAAAAATATCAATTTTGCTTTTAATGCATGATTTAACCTTTTTTGATGTAACTCATGATATAACACATGTAATTACTTAGTTATGCCAGAGTTATTAAAAAAATCTTATTGCAAAACTGTTAAACTTGTGAACACGTGTGTGATCCCCGTTAGGTGCAGAGGAGAAGATTTTGGAGGATTTTCGCGAGGTGTGCAGCCCCTCGGCTTCTGACTTCCACCTGCAGGCCATGGTGCAGTCCGCGGGCAAACTCGTCCTCATCGACAAGCTGCTTCCTAAAATGAAGGCCGGCGGCCACAAAGTGCTCATCTTTTCTCAGATGGTGCGCTGCCTCGACATCCTCGAAGACTACCTCATCCAGAGACGGTGCGTAGATCATTTTTTGCTGGTCCTCACAGTGTGGGGAAAGTGCCTCCTGGTGGATTTGTCTAGAAGTGCATGAACCTGAAGCGTGTTGTCTTGGGAGATCTAAGAGTAAAACATTTCTGGAATGTAGAATAGATATTGTGTGTGTGTGTGTGTGTGTGTGTGTGTGTGTGTGTGTGTGTGTGTGTGTGTGTGTGTGTGTGTGTGTGTGTATGCCTCTAGAGAGTTGATTGGCAGGTGTAGCTATGGTTCAGTCAGAGGGTACGGACACCTAGGAGAACTTGCATCATACATGGAAAATGCCTGGGGCATTGAATAGCCTAAAGTAGGTCAAAGGGAGAGAGAGAAAACTGGGGGCAATGGAATGGCAGAGTTACTGAAATGAGAGCAAGAGAATAGAGGGGTTTTGTTTTTTTTTTTTTTTTTTTAAAGTTGTGCTTGATTGAAATAAAGGATTGTGTTCTGTTATTTTTTTTCTCATTTATGAATCTCTGTTTGGTATTTTATTGCCCAAACTGTAAAATGAATACTGTTCTGTAATTCAAATATTACTTTCATTATTTAAATGTGACAGGAACAATTTGTTTCTTTTGTCTGAACTGTTTATTCCTAGACTTTTTTTACTGACAGACCACTTAATATCCAGGTCAATGCTATTTATAACTCCTCTTGTTTTTAAGTTATTGATTAATTTATTTCAAGCAACCTGCCCAACAGGCTAATAACTAAAAGAGCTCCATCAGCTCCCACAGTTTTTATGATCATACACTATAGAGCTATGACACTATAATAAGCTCCACTCTCCTGGGTAGTCTTTCCACTAGATTTTGGAGTGTGCCTCAGGGATTTGTGTTCATTCAGCCAAAAGAGCAATACTGAGATCAGGTGCTGATGTTTGGTGAGATAGTCTGGGGTTCAGTGTGTTCCAGTTCATCCCGAAGGTGTTGAGTTCAAGGCTCTGTGAAGGACATTTTGGTCCTTTCAGTCCAAACACACCATGTCTTCATGGAGCCCCTTTTGTGTACATTTTCTTGTTGAAACCTGTTTGAGCCTTTTAATTCCAGCGAAGTGAAATGTCAATGCTAAAGCAATCAAAAAGACATCATATCCAAACGTGTGCTTCCAATGATTTCTGGATACAGTTTGGGGAATATGGCTGTGGTGGTCAGGTCTACATGGACTTTTGGCCATATAGTGCAGGTTTTGGAGGGGGAGGGGGTAGTTGTGGGTGGATTTTAATGACATGTGTCCATGCTTGAGACTTATTTTTAACTTGTATTTTCAAATCTAAATGTATTTTGTGGCAAATAAATGACTAATTAGATTCCCAGTTATCAATAGATTTGCATTCTTTAAAACCCTACAGCCTAATCTGCAAACATTATTTGTACAGACTATCTATTGATTTGCCATGTAATGTTTGTAGATAATTGCTGGGATGAAAATTGTCTGAAAGCTATTAATATTCTATTTGCGTGTGTTGCAGATACCTCTATGAGCGGATAGACGGGCGTGTGCGTGGAAACCTTCGCCAGGCTGCGATAGACCGTTTCAGTAAGCCCGACTCGGACCGCTTCGTCTTCCTTTTGTGCACAAGAGCAGGAGGACTGGGCATTAACCTCACTGCTGCAGATACCTGCATCATCTTTGACTCTGACTGGAACCCTCAAAATGACCTGCAGGTAAACCCACACACACACTAGAGAAACGCATGCAAACTGAAAGAGTTAATTTAGTTACCTTACATCTAAATAGTCCATTATCCACCCTGTATCTACTATCCAGAGAAAGCTGAATATTTGGCCTCTTTAAAGTCTACAAGTGTACAGTGTTGCTATGTCTAAGTTGTTTGTTTATTCGCTTCACTCTATTTTACTACACTCATGTCATTCAATATATTTTTTATAATTTTTTTAAAGGCCCAGGCTCGATGCCACAGAATTGGCCAGAACAAGGCGGTGAAGGTGTACCGACTTATTACACGCAATTCGTATGAGCGCGAGATGTTTGACAGGGCCAGTCTCAAACTGGGATTGGACAAAGCGGTGCTGCAGAGTATGAGTGGTCGGGACAACAGTCTCGGAGGAGGAGGGGTAAGGAAGCATGTTCAGCAAAACAGCTGTTTTTTTATTTCCCCTAATGCAATGTTCAGGTTTTGGATCTTATGACGCAATGACGTGGGATGAACAGTTTTTCATAGCGGTGTGTTTACAAAAAAAATCTAAATTAAATTTGAAATGCTGATAGAAGTTTAATGAGAAGAGCTTCCCTGTCATCTTAAAAAAAAAATTCACTTATTTTTACTTTGTCTTCTTCCTGTAGACAAGCCAGCAGCAGCTTTCTAAGAAAGAGATTGAGGACCTCTTGAGGCGTGGTGCATACGGTGCGCTTATGGATGAGGAAGACGAGGGTGCCAAATTCTGTGAGGAAGATATCGACCAGATCCTGCAGCGCAGAACCAAAACTATCACCATTGAGTCAGAGGGACGGGGGTCCACCTTTGCCAAGGTGTGTGTGTGTTTTTGGACTCGTTTTTCATTAATTTTTCTTGCTGTTACTTTGTGTTTGAGCTTTTAGATATTGCTGTAAAAATATACAGCGCTTTAATAATGCAATTAAACTTTCATCATCGCAGGAAATTTGTAGCTGGTTGATATCATAATGTGCTTTTGAAATGTGAATCTCTTGAATTAGCATTCCGAGAACTATTTCTTTTTTAGTTCGTTTATTGATCTGAGCCAATACATTAAATCCACCTGCAAAGGTGAGAGATCTCCAAGATTGGTGGGTGGCAGGTGCAAGTTTCTCACCCTACTTATAAGACAGACAGGAGGGGAACACCTGCTCATGAATACTCATAAATATTACGTCTCTCATTTGGTATACACTTTAATTTTACACTGAAACTTTACAATTTGAAACACACATGATTTAATGATACAACAAAAGAATACAATGTAAAAAGTATTGACTCCATTAAATTCATAAATACTGCATGTCATGATTACAAAACTGTAAAGTTTATTAATACTTTTAATAATACTTCACAATTCATGGTGCATGCATGAAAAAGGCAGTTCTGCATGGAGCTGTACCATGGAGCACTTTAGAAGTACCACCGTGCAGTAGTTTTTAAATGAACCCTGTTTAAACACAAGCGAAAAGGGTTTTCTTTGTAATAAACAAAAAACAGCCAATCATCAATTCACTTGCAAAACTTTGGCTACTTGCTTAAACCTGAAGTTTAAACAAGAGAGAGAAGTTTAAACAGAGTGACATCAACTTGTTTGAATATGAACCCACACTGTGAAGTTTATAAAGGGATTTGCTTCAGTTTTGATTTTGCTGATTTTCTGTAGGTGAAAATTAGCCATAAGAAAGTATAAACCCAAAGCCTGTGTTGGAGTTTTGTGGTCTCTTGTTTCTCAGGAACACACAAAAATGGGAGAAGTGCTCAAACTTAATATGAAAAGTTAAATTCAATAATAAATGTGACTGTTTATAACATCACAATAGTATATTTTCTATACAGGTTTCCCCACACTTCTCAAGTGCACTTGTTATCTAAATATTACCAATAGGGCTGCAACTAACGATTAATTGCTTAATTTGCTTATTATATCTATGTAAAAACCTAATTCGGGGTATTTATGTATAAAATGTACTTAAAAATGCAAACGCCACATTTTGACATTTTAAAGCTCACAGTAGCGACTTGTTGAGGAGCGCGTGCAGGATTTCTCCTTTTTCAAATTCACTTACATTTACTGAAAACCACAATGTAAACTAAAAAATTTAATTGTTTACTGCTGCTGCTATTTGCTGATTTCAGATTTATTGTTCGTTCGCACAGTTTTAATTGAATCTGTTACTATGTTGCGAGTGAACCTGATTGGATATACAGTTTCTGCTTACTGTCTTGATGTTTTGCCTTCATTCTTGAAACCAGTGTGGTATCCTGTGGTACTTCATGCCGCACAAGCTTCACTTTGCATAGTTTGCCTCCCATTGCCTTTGATTACTTGGGACTCATACTTTTTCCTGCTGCTGGTTGACCTTTACTCTGAGGCATTTTGCAAGCGGCTGTGTTATCTTAGTCACGCTAACCTGTAACTTGAGCAGCCCAACTTTATCATTATTAGTTGTTGCAGCCTTTATTATTTTTTTGTTAAGCACTTTTTACAACAGACATTGTCTCAAAGCAGTTTTACAATTACCAGTATGTACTCCATCAACTTTAATGGATTGAATTCAATAAATGGATTGAATAATTTAAATCAAATAATTAAATTAAAATTTATTACACATTCAAAACTTCAATATTGCTACGAAAAATGTAATGTAAATGTTAAGTGGAATGTAAAGTATTATTTCATGGCATTATATATGCTGGGGTGTGAATTTGATAGGTGCTTGATATAAAATAAATGGTGCTTTAAAACGTCCTTGAATCTGGAGTTCATGAAAGAGTGGGAACCCTGTCTATAAACATTTACAAAAAAAAAAAACTTTTTTTGTGTGTCTCTTCCTATGTTAAACACTTACTGTTCTTATTTCAGGCCAGTTTTGTTGCCTCTGGGAATCGCACAGACATTTCATTGGATGATCCAAACTTCTGGGATAAATGGGCAAAGAAGGCTGAGATTGATCTGGACACTGCCAATGGCAGAGTAAGTGGAAACCTTGAAAAACCTTGGGCTTTGCTTAAAAAAAAAAGGATTTTTTTGTATTTAATATTAATTATAATTTTTATTTACAATTATGAATATTTTAAGACTGATTTCCTCATTTCAAGCTTGTGTCTATTTGGCTGGCAATTGTTAATTTAAAAATTGAATTATAACATTATTACTTGAAATATAAAACGTAATTAAGTATTTGATCTTGTGTGTTGTATCTTATTAAAAAAAATATATATCTTTTTCTGCAACAGAATAGCTTGGTGATTGACACACCGAGGGTAAGGAAACAGACCCGGCCGTTCAGTGCCACTAAAGATGAACTAGCCGAACTGTCAGAAGGTGAAAGCAGCGGTGACGATAAGCCCAAACTGCGGCGGCCGCACGACCGCCTCAATAGTTATGGCCGCACAGAGTGCTTCAGGGTAGAAAAGAACCTCTTAGTCTATGGGTGAGTGCTGTTATACACCTTTCTGTTGCTGTTGGTCACTTTGAGAAGGTATAAAACGTAGGGGTGAGCAAGATGAAGAAAAATTGTAAGGCTATGTGTAATATCCAAATAAACTTTATGAAGGAAATGTGAAGAGGAAATACATAATCAGTGGGTAAATATTAGTAATATATGTACATATTTTTAGAAAGCAATAATTAGTCAGGCCTTATAGTGGTATGATTTAATGTTTGAGCTTTGAAGCTGATTTCAGAATGCATGTTGTATAAAAAAAGGCAATAAGTGGGTTTGATTTTCAATTGAATGCTTTTGCTAGTTTAAAGTTGAACATGAAACTTTCCCAAAGCGGTAACAGAGCTGCTGTGTGTTCAGGTGGGGCCGCTGGAAGGACATCCTGCAGCATGGCCGCTTTAAAAAGCAGCTAACCGAGAGAGACGTAGAGTGGATCTGTAGAGCGCTACTCGCCTACTGCTTAGTGCACTACAGAGGCGATGACAAGATCAAGAGTTTTATGTGGGACTTGATTGGTCCGACTGAGGACGGCAGAACCAAAGAACTTCAGAACCACTTAGGTACCCAAGCTCTTTACACTGGGATTCCACTGCTAACAAAGAAAAACAGTCGAGTGATAAATAACAATGGTGATATTTTCTACTTCAGGACTCTCCACGCCGGTTCCTCGTGGCCGGAAGGGGAAGAAGATGAAGACTCAGTCTAGCGGGTTTGACATTCAGAAAGCTGAGTGGCTCAGGAAGCACAACCCTGAACACATGCTGTCTGATGACGGATACAAGAAGCATCTTAAGCATCACTGTAACAAGTATGTTTGTTTTCAGTGTTGTGTTTTTTTTGTTTTGTTTTGTTTTTTTCTGCTCTGCAGTATTTTATGTTGCAAAAAGCATGCATGTTCATGTACATGTCAGAACCTGGAGGGGGGGATTATTACAGACCCAGTGATTTTGTTTGAGACATTTTGAGAAGCATGTTTTGAGAGCGTTATTCTGCCATCTAGTGGCTGAGGTTTCTATATAGTATATTGAATTAATGCAAAATATATATACGAGAGAAATTTGTGGTGATCTTGAGAACACACACACACACACACACACACATATATATATATATATATATATATATATATATATATATATATATATATATATATATATATATATATATATATATATATATATGTGTGTATGTATGTGAGAGAGAGAGAGAGAGAGAGAATGTTCATGGTGGCCACCATTATGCATATGCACCATTTATTAATTCAGATCCCCAAGAAATGTAACTTTTCATGTCATGTATGTTTGTGAAAAACTATAGAAAATGAAACAAACTTTGTTTAAATGTTACATTTCAGTAATTACCGTATGTCTTTAATACCTCCATTGAACACGAATAAATCATTATTAAGCATTTCTTATTGGTCAGAGGCATGTGTAGCATCGCCGTATAGTTTTGAGGAGTATAGCTTCTGGAGTCGTCTGGCTTTGAGCATGTTGGAGACTTTTTTTTTTTTCATTGGCTGTGGCAATTTAATGCATAGAATGTATTTTATTGTTTTTTCCCAGGACACAAGCACTAGATCTGCTTGCGTTAGTGTTTTCCCTCAGGGCTGGAATGCCACTAATGTCAGACTCTGCAGTTTAGTTTAGTTTTTTGTGCGTGTGCGCTTTTGTTAGTACTTGTGTATAGGTGTTTGTTTGCAAGTTGGCCTCTTTTTCATTACAGAACAATGCTGGTGAATAATTGATTCTGATTCGGCAAAAGTGTTGATTAATTTACTATACCAGCAGCTTTGACAGTAGTTTAAGCTTCATGGGAAGTCAAATGTGTAAGAAATTAAGAATCATCATCTCATACAGTGTGAAAAACACACCATTTCTTAAATTTTTTCATATGAAGTATATTGGGATTGTTGCGTGTGTGTGTGTGAGAAAGAAAAGGGCATTGAAGGCAGAAGAGCTGCTTGCTCTCTTTCACTCTCTCTCCCTTTCTCACTTTCTCTTTCTCTCTTTGTTTTTTTTATGTGTAGGGTGTTGTTGAGAGTGAGAATGCTATACTACCTGAAACAGGAGCTTATTGGTTCTCAGTGTCAGAAAGTGCTGGATGGAGTTGAATCAAGGTGAGTCTTGATCTTTCACTTCACCTTTGCAAAGCAAATACTTTGTTGCTTAGGCAGTGTGTTTGTTTGTTTTTAATAACACAGTGTAAGCACAGGATTTGTTTTTAAATAAATGTACACATTATATATTGTAATTAGATGATAAATACATACACTATTAATTATTTCACACACTTTAATTTAAATGTGTGTTTGAAATAATTATATTTAAAAAAAAAAATGAATGTATTAATTTCATTCATATTTAAGTCTACTGTGGTGTTGGGCATTAAGAAGTCAGAGTTTATGATATATGCTGTTTGTAAACACAACTACAGCTCAATCATAAGTTCCACGCAAAAAAGAAAATTTGCTCTTGATCTGATGGTGTAAGACAAACACATTTATTGTATCATTGTAGATGAAATTGTTTATTATTTAGGTAGTATAAAGTGTGCATGGGCTTGTACTGTGTCCTGTATCTCTTCCAGCTCTGTCCTGCAGCAGGCTTTTATATCACAGTTGCAGCAACAACTGATACGACTGAGCTACTATTCGAATGTCAGATTAGCTTAAGCCTCTTTTTGATGATGACGCGTTGATGATGAAGTTTTAGCCTCTAACCATCTGTTTGCTTTGGTCTTATAGTGCGATAGAAATCTGGGTTCCTGAGCCGGATAATTCCGAGTTGCCTGTTATGTGGTGGGACATGCTTGCAGACAAGTGTCTGCTGATAGGAGTTTACAAACATGGTGAGGATGTAGACATTTGCACAATTGCACACTCACACGCACACTCTTAAAGTGGCAAACGCATCGGATTCCTGCTATGATTGTGTATTAAGTAATGTAACAACAATGAAAAGACACATTTCACAATATTTTCTTATCAATTTATTGGCTACTGTTTAAATACTTATTAAGTTCTAAAACTTAAGAAATGCGTATTTGTTTTTCAGTTTGTTCCGAATTGCTAAGAGAGGGTTCACCGTGATTAATTGGCATGTGTGTATTTTTCAGGTTATGAGAAGTACAACACTATACGTGCAGATCCTGCTCTGTGCTTCCTAGAGCGGGTTGGCAGGCCGGATGAGAAGGCCATCGCTGCTGAACAGAGAGCAAATGACTTTATTGATGGGTAAGAGACACATACATTTAATATATAGGAAAAGTCTGAGTTGAGTGTCTGACTTTTAGTCACCCTGTATGTGCGTCTGCAGGGATGGCGACGATCCAGAATACAAGCCTGCGCCCACTTTGCTTAAAGATGATATGGAGGTAAGACAGTTTCAAGAAGTATTAACACCTAACAGGATGAAGATTTAAAGGCTTAACAAAAATTTTGTTTAACATGGTACTAAAAATAGATTTTTCCTGTAGGATGATGCTTCTTCTCCTGGTGAGCTGGTCATAACAGACACAGGAGGTATGTGAATGTCTGCTACACTTCTGCAGTGTATTTCTGCTTGTTGCCATGGTAAACCTAAAATACAATCGTAAGAAAAGTGTTTTCTAAACCAGTTTTTTTATTTATTTATTTATTTTATTTTTTTTTTTTTTACTTTAAAATGTATAGAATAGTTTGCCAGATCTGGAAATCACCTGTGGGTTGAGCAATGGTGATATGAAGTTGGTCAGATTTTCCTGTCAGCGGACACAATCGCGAGAGCTTTTCTCATGACTTTAATGTTCTATATGCAGAAGGTGGCTCTATGCTGGATGGTGGGTGCAGTTCACTGGGAGTTGTCACTGGAGCATACTGGCCATCTTCATCTGCCTTAACAGCTCGGCTGCGGCGCTTGATCACCGCATCACAGCGCTTCACCAAGAGTAGACAGATCCTGCAGATCCACCAGACGCAGCAGATTATCACCCCTGACATTTGCGCTTTGCCTCCCATGCTTACGGATGCGATCAATCCCAAAATGGCTGCCAAGATCGAGCGACAACAAAGGTGAGATGCCAGAAGCTTTCCAACAAAATTAATCGATATTAATTAAATATACTGTAGTTTAATGTACTCAACATTTACTTCTACACTTTTTTCTCTTTCTCTCTGTTAAACAGGTGGACCAGGAGAGAAGAGGCGGATTTCTACCGCGTGGTGTCAACGTTCGGTGTCGTGTTTGATCCGGAAATGGGCCGCTTCGACTGGACCAAATTCAGAGCCATGGCTCGCCTGCACAAGAAGACAGACGAGAGTCTCCACAAATACCTCTGTGCTTTTACTGCCATGTGCAGGCGGGTCTGCCGCCTACCACCGAGGGAGGGCGGTGAGTTTGGTGCACATACATCCGTCAGAAGCTCATATGCACATACAGTTTCCAGTTTATTGGGTACAGGTACCATGTGTATGGATGACGTTATTGACTGTAGTAAACGTTTTATTTTGGTGAATGAAATTAGGCTGATTTTAATTACTAATTTCTTTATAAATGAACATAATTCCAGTAGTGGGTGGGATTGGTCAAGTTCATTAGTTGGATTTTCAAGTGTTCACAGGAGTGGGCAGATTGAGTCAAGTGGTCTGAATTCTTTGGGAATAGGAGAGAGTGGGGACTTGAATATGCAAAAGGATTGAAAATTGGCTACAGTTTTTAATTACACTTCAAAAAGCCTACGTACACACCTGGTAAAATAAATATTGAACACCTCACTATTTTTCGCAGTAAATATGTTTCTAAAGGTGCTATTGACATTGAATTTTTACCAGATGTTGGTAAAAACCCATGCAACCCACAAACATGTCCATAAATGAAGTTCATCATCCTGGTAGATGGCAGCAGATTTATCAAGAATGTCTCAGTACATTTTCCCACTCATCCTTCCTTTAATTATATGAAGTTTGCCAGTATTGTATGCTAAAAAAAAAAAAAAAGCCCCACACCATTATGTTTCCAAACCTTACTGTATGGTGTTTTTGGGGTGATGTGCAGTGCCATTTGTCCTCCAAGCATGGTGTGTATTATGGCATCCAAAGAGTTCCATTTTGGTCACATCTGACCAGACTATATCCTCCCAGTATTTCACAGGCTTGTCCAAATGTTGTACAGCAACCTTTAAACAAGCTTCAACATACTTTTTCTTCAGAAATGGAGACTTGCGTGGTGAGCGTGGGCACAGCCCATGGTGGTTGAGTGCATTACTTATTTTCTTGGAAACAATTGTACCTGCTAATTGCAGGTCTTTCTGAAGCTTTCCACAAGTGGTTCTTGGCTTTTGGAGCTCTTTTGATATTCTTGTCACTCCTCTGTCAGAAATTTTGTGAGGAGCACCGGGTCGTGGCTGGTTTATGGTGAGATGTTCTTTTAACTTCTGTATTATGGCCCAACCAGTGCTCACTGGAACATTTCAGAAGTTTTTGAAATCCTTCTTTAACGAATGCCATCAGTATGTTTTGCAACAATACAGTTGCAAAGGTCTTGAGCTTCTCTTTGCTTTTGCCCATTATGAGATGTTTCTTGTGTGACACCCTGGTAATGGGACACCTTTAAATAGGCCATCGGTTTGGACTGAACCAGCAGATAATAATTTGCATTGACGAAAGGGAGGATTCTAAATAGTGATTAATTTCAGCTGGTGTCTTGGAATTTCATGCCTTTTTTCACCTCCTTCCTGTTTAATACTTTTTCATCATCATTTCACATTACACTTAACTTTATTAATGGACATGTTTGGTTTAATTTCTTCTATATCAGTGGGTTGCATGGGTTGTTACCAACATCTGGTAAAGATTTTATGTCAATAGCACCTTTAGAAATATATTTACTGAGGAAAAATTGTGACTTGTTCAATACTTATTTTAACCGATGAATACATGTAGTCCTCGACTTCAATGGAGATGTATTCAAATGACCCCATCGTAACTGGAAAATATGGAGACATGGCCTAGTTTACCCTGGAGTCTTAAAGAATGGTGATCCGTATGGGGTAGTAAACTCAAATTTTTAATGTATGAAATTTAAAGTATATATTTATGTTGCCGTGGGCACTTTGTTGATGGTTGATTCATCAGTGGAGGGTGGAGCCGGGCACTTTGTTTTAGTTTAGTTTTGTCCGGTGACGCCGACAAAAAGGAAAGAGACGTAAGGCACCTCACAAGGCGGGAGATGTGTACATCTGGCAGAGTCCCAACGTATCGTGTGTGAATGAAAATATAATTTTGTAAAAAAAAAATGTATTGCCACTGTAAGATCAAAACCCTAAGTACTTAATTAACTGGTGTTTAATTAAATGTCTAAATACGGTCTAAATCAAAATTTCACAGACTACAAAATATTTTCTCAAACTCTTTGTAATTAACTATTTATAAATGTGGTCTATATCAAGCTTCCTTTCTTTATTTTTCTGTCTTTTTGTCTTGTCAGACGTTGTGGATCCGTCACTCTCCATCCAGCCAATCACCGAAGAGCGTGCTTCACGTACACTGTACAGAGTGGAACTGCTCCGGCAGATTCGGGAACAGGTTCTGCGCCACCCTCAGCTCTTCGAGCGACTGTCACTGTGCCAGCCTGGCTCAGATCTGCCTGTGTGGTGGGAGCCAGGCACTCATGACCGAGACTTACTAATCGGTGCGGCCAAGCACGGAGTGAGCCGGACAGACTACCACATCCTCAGAGATCCTGAGCTTAGCTTCATGACAGCTCAGAGGAACTACAGCCAAAACAAGGGTGCACCCGCACAAAGCCAAGCCCCTAATCAGGCTCTGCTGCTTGGACAGACACGCACCCCAACCCCATTAGCGCAGATCCAGACTCCTGGAGCTCCCCCTTCACCGCTTACTAACTCCACCCCTCGGGAGGTTACACCCAAGGAGGAGCTGCTTTTAGATGGAGAGGAGGAGGCGGGGACAAAGAGCTGGCAATCGCTAAGGCCTTCCACACCTACAGGAGAGGAGCTAAAAGAAGAAGAGAAAGAAGCAGAGAATGAGAAAAGGATGGAGGCTGCCCGAACGAAGCCACTTGTGCCCAACCCTGAACACCGGAAGCAGAAAAAACTAAGTAAAAGAAGTCGCAAGGAGGCAAGGAGGAAGTCCGGGTCAGAGACGGATTCAGACGCGTCTTCCTCAAGCTCCTCATCCAGCTCTTCAACAAGATCTTCATCTTCATCGTCGTCTTCTTCAAGGTCAGGGTCTGGTTCCTCGTCCTCGTCGTCTTCCTGCTCTTCCGGCTCGTCATCTTCGTCGTCTTCATCCTCGTCTTCTGAGGACAGTGATGGTGAAGCTGTTTCAAAGAACAGTGAGTGGCTCTTACTGTGTTTCCTGTAGTTTAATAGTAATAAGCCTAATAAAGGAAGTACATGGTGCATCATGCAAGATTAAGTTAACTTCTTTTTATGTGCATGTTATGTGTTTTCAAGATGATGTATTAGATTTATATTGATTTGTCTGTACCTGTATTTGTGTAGATGCAGTGGTGTCTGGTGTTAAAGGCTTTGACGAGGACAGCATTGCATCTCATAGCACTACACACGACGACATGCAAGACAGTCACGTGACCAACGGCATCACTAGCCTCTCTCATCCCTTCCTTGGTGGAGGCTACATGCTCGCTGCTTCCTACTGGCCGAAGGTAAGTTCACACCACTCAAAGCCAGTTTTATATTTTATATAGGCTAAAGATCAGCATTATATAAATCATTTTCTATTCTATTTGACTTTACAGGACCGTGTAATGATAAACCGACTGGATAGTATTTGTCAGGCGGTATTGAAGGGCAAGTGGCCTGTGTCTCGGCGTGTGTACGAGGGTAGTGCTGCAGTATCCTCATTTTATACCACCAAGCTCATGGACAGCGCAGCCAACTTGACTGATGACCCTGCAGCCTCTCCTCAGGGTTCAAAGGTGAAGAAGCATGATGCAGACAGAGAAAAGGAGTTCTCAGTCAAAATAAATGACGTATGTTCTTTTAAGTTCTCCCACCCCCAGACCCTTTCCCCTCTTCCAAAAATGCCAAGCCACAGTGGCTGTTGCCGAGCTAGGCATGCTTCTGCTTTTTTATTTATTTATATGTTTTTATTTGAGCTTTTTTTGCTTTGGCACCTATTGATTTCACCCTGTTTAAGTTTCAGAACTTTTTGCTTTTTGAGCTTGGCCTGCTGCTAGTTAAAAAATAATGCTTTATTTTTTTTCATATTTTAATATTGACCTCTTAATGTCTTGACCTTTAGCAGGAAGGCAGTCTAAAACTGACATTCCAGAAGCAGGGTTTGCAGTTAAAGCGTCCTCTTGATGGTGAGGAGGGACCTCTGGCCCAGCAGCAGTACCTGGCTAGACTACAGGAACTGCAGAGTGCATCTGATAGCAGCCTGACTGACTACACCAAAACACAGAACAGTTATCCCCATGGTAACTTGGCACTACAATACACACACACACACACACACACACACAGATTTTTAACTGGTGAAGAAGTAACTACAACAAGCTTTCTGTGCAGGTCTGAGTGGACAGAGCCGACTGAATGGAATGGTTGATGGTCAGCCATTGATGAAGAAGAGGAGAGGAAGAAAAAAGAATGTAGAAGGAGTAGATCATCTCTTTATGAACAAGAACAGACCTACTGCGATACCCGATCAGGTACGGGGAGCAACACAGTGTGAAGATTTTTACCTTGTCCAGGATAACTAGAGTTTCTTGGGGATCGTGTTAGTCATTTTGACCCTTTGAGAAGTGCTGAGTATAAATAATTTTGTCTAGATGCTCATATGTTTTCTCCATCTACAGGTTCCTCCTGGTTGGAGCGGGGTCTCAGCCCCTGTCTCGACGCCTGGAGCATCGCAGGTTGCTGGGCCTGTGGACACAGAGAGCAGAGTCCCCGTCATAAATCTAAAAGACGGAACACGTCTCGCTGGGGATGACGCTCCCAGGCGGAAAGATCTAGATCAGTGGCTGAAGGAGCACCCAGGCTTCGTGGCAGACGTTGGAGCTTTCATCCCGGTAAAGAACAGAACGTGCTTACTTTAATCAACAAAGCTAGCTTTCTTTTGTAATCGTTATTAGATACTGCATATTGGCTGACTTTTACCTACAGAGATTGTTGTTTACGTTTAAGCAGCCTCTTCAGTATCATTTGCTTATTAATTTGATTCTTCATTTGGCTAGCAACAATCTGTTTTCTTGTCTGAAAAATTCCCAGATAACAAAAACAGTACTGGGAATAATTGGCCGAGGACGAACATTTAATGCAAATGTGTCACAACATTAACGTGTGTGTGCAGGGGGTAAATAAGGTACAGTTTCAGGACGGAAGACCGAAGCAGAAGAGGCATCGCTGTAGAAATCCCAACAAGATTGACGTTAATAGCCTCACAGGAGAAGAAAGAGTCCAAATCATCAATAGGAGAAATGCTCGCAAGGTTAGATGTAGTGTTTCTGTAACTCTTTCAGCTGTACGTTTGTGAGTTTCTCGTTTTCCCCCTAAATGTTTGTTCATACGTACGTTTTTTTTCCTCTTGTGCAGATTGGTGGTGCGTTTGCTCCTCCTTTAAAGGATTTGTGCCGATTCCTTCAGGAAAATCCAGAATATGGAGTTCCCCCGGAGTGGGCGGATGTCGTCAAACAGTCGGTGAGAATTCTTTGTACAAACAATTGCACATTGTCAAGTCTGCATAAGTCATAATCAGTTAAATTTCTTTGAACGGTGAGGAATTTTTCAGATTAAATAGTTAATGCGTGATTTAAAGTTGCAACCATGAGTCCTACTGCTTTTAATAAAAAAAAATGTTATTGTGTAACACTCTCTCCTGCATCTTTGCCTTTTTATCGAAATTTGATACATATAATTTTCTTTTATGTCCAGGGCTACCTCCCAGAGAGCATGTTTGACCGCATCCTAACAGGTCCTATCGTACCGGAAGAGGTGAGCAGACGTGGCAGACGGCCCAAAAGTGCTATGGCGAAAGCCACTAGTACAGCTAACGCGAATGCCAGTGCAGCTCTCGGTGTTAACCCCCTCCTGAGCAATGGGCTTATCTCCAGTCTGGACCTGAACAGCCTGCAGGCCCTGCAGAGCCTTCAGAGCTTTCAGCTGACCGCAGGACTCATGGGCCTCCAGACAGATCCTGCCAACATGGCCGCCATGCTTCCCATGATGCTCTCTGGCATGGCTGGCTTGCCCAACTTACTCGGCATGAACAGCCTGCTTGGAAAACAGGAAGCTGGCTCCGGTGAGGATTCAGGAAAGAACAGCGGTGGGGAAACAACAGCTCAGACTTCAGAGATTCACTCAGAGAGGACAGAAAGTCCCAGCTCAACTAGTGCTTCATCCTCAGGCCAAGCGTTAGCCCTCAACCCCTTACTGCTCTCCAGCATGCTTTACCCAGGGATGCTTCTCAACCCAGGCCTTAATTTACCTGTGACCAATCAGCCACAAGCTACCAGTCCTCAACCCACCCCTCCTGCTCAGCCCACCCCCTCTGACGCTGCACAAAAAAGCTCAGGCCAATTGGAGAAGGACGCAGAGGATGAAGGAGAGGAACCAGACGATCCGAAGGACATCAGTGGTCCAGAGGGCTCGGGAAAGGCAGAGTCATCTTCCTCAGATGCAGAAAGCTCTTCATCTTCGTCATCAGAGGACTCTGATTCCACTGACGAAGACTGAGCCTTTATATATATTATATAAATAAATATAAATACATATATATTTATATTACATCTCCTAGAAATGTACACATTCAAACACGTATATAAGAGCACTTACATAATAATTTAGGGAATTTTTTTTTATGTAAATATAAGAACGAAAGTGTTGTGTAATAAAGATGGGGGAAGGGAGGGGGAAATAACGAGACTCCACAGATACTGAAATAAGATTTCAGTGTTTGTTTAGGTACAGCGATGTTTTGAAAGACATTTTGCATGTCCAGGAACTTTAGAAGAATTTTTTTTTTTTTTGTGAACTTGTATTGCACAGTGATGTACAATTTGAAGAAATCAAAAAGAAAATAATTGGCATTACTGTATTAATTATATTGGAATTTAATTTTATTAAAGAAAAGAGAAATCAAGGACGTTATTGCTCATGCCGAGCTGTATAACTAATATATTTTGTGTGGAAGAAACAGAACTTGACTATTTTGGTTTTCTTTGGTAAATAATTTTGCAGGATCATGACATCTGAATTTCAGACAGTCCAGTACTTATAACTTCAGCAATAACACAGGCAGCTAACGAATGTCACTGAAGCTGTAGATACCGCCGTCACCCAGCTCCACTCTTCACTCTTCCTCCATTCTTCCTGCCACTTTCTGCATTATCTTTGGCCAATCTTTCATTGGTGGTTTTGTGTCTTGTAATATAAATTGTTTATTGTTCTCCTTATATCCCAGGACTTACCACAAACTCTTTCCCTTTTTTTTTTTTTTTTTTTTATAAATGTGCTAGCAGACATGTTGCTTTTCATTAAATACAACCAGATACATAAAAGCTAAGTATGAAATGGACCACGGTATTATCAGTATACATGTGATGCATGGTAGGTGTAAGGGTCGGCTAGGTGTGTGTGTGTGTGTTTGTGTGTGTTCTCATCACAAGTCATTCCGTAATAAACTGGAATTACACTTGCGAAATCAAATTTGTTTCTGAAAAGGAATTGGGGACAAAAAACAAACAAACTTTCAGAGTTTGTGCTGCATCATGTAGCTACAGGGCTCAAACCTACAATGCCTACCGTGTGTATTTGTGTGTGTTGAAGCAACTAATAGACTCTGTTTCTCCTTCAAATCGGCTGGCTTCCTCTAGCACGTGTGTGTGTGTGTACATGCATTTCTTTATTCTCGGTAATTGTGGCATGTGCTGCTTGTATGTTGTTATTCATAACAACAAACTCCATTATTGTCCTCCATCCTTGATTTCCAGAGCTTCTAAAGTATTGGTATATTGTTTGTTGATATAAAAAGCGAGTAAAGGTATTTAAAAGTCTTTAAAGCTAATAATCATGTTGATGTGTGTAAACATCTTGTTTTTCTTGTGCATGGATTAAACCTCATGGGCAAAACTCGAATCTAGAGTTTTGAGAATTTAAAATAAGGTGGTGTTAATACGATGAAATGTGAGGTTGAGAAGCAGATCAGAAAGGAGGTGGCATTTGTGTGCATGTAAAAAGGATCATCTGTGCTAATTCAAGTCCTGATCTCTGATCATGAGAAGTGGATTTGTTTTGTTAATGAATCGTGTCGAATTGCATTCAGGACTGAGTGAGGAAACTGCTTCAGGTTGTCACATTCGTAGCAGAAAACTCCAAGAAGGAGTTCCTTTTGCCAGTTTTTATTCATTGCTCAGTTACTTATGTACGGTGATTATATTTATTAAGCAGTATAGTAAACTCTAGGGTTGTACATTTTCACCGATTCCTGAATAAACCTCAGCTTTGAAGCTACAACATTTGAACTGAACAGTTTAATAAACCCAGGCATCACTGTTATCTTTATATATATATATATATATATATATATATATATATATATATATATATATATATATATATATATATATATATATATAAATTATATTTTATTCTTTACCGTACTTTTGAGTCTCATTAGTGTATCTGCAAGTGCTGACTGACTTTTTTAACTGCCCTTTTTTAGAAGTGCTCTTACACCGTACCTCTAAATCTGCTCCTCTGACAGGAGGGCAGAAAAGCATTCATATTTCCATACTTTAAATAGCAATTTCACATTTTCTTTTCTTTTTTTTTTCCCTCAGCATCCTCTATTTTTCAAATATTAGCTGTATCAAATGTCATTTGCTGCTGAGTAACTTTAAATATTCACCCATCACTTTACAAGTAAAGTAATAATTACACATTATAGTAATAATAATTTTCTTTATTTACCTCTGTGCAGAAGTGTGTTCAGCATCGTCCTATTGGAAAAAAAGAAGAACTCCCACTTATTCCATTGAAATATTTAAAGTTAAAAATATCTCCAAAACCAAGAGCTGGCAATCATTTTTCCAATGTTTGTTTTAGATCCCCCCCCCTGTTATTCTATCTGGTATAATCATGTTAATGTTTATTCCTCCCCGGGTCACTCCCAACATCACAACATGCACGCGGAATAAAAAGCATATACACTACTGTAAAGTTGTTTTATTTTTCTTTTTTCAACTATGAGAAATAGATAATGAAATGACATAGAAAATGGCCTTTGTGTTTTTATTTCTTAGTTTTATGCTTTTGATAGTCGATACTACAAATCTTTCTTGTTTTGTTGAATTTTGTTCTTTGAAAAGTTGCAATATTTGCAAACGTTGTGCTTTTGTGTTAGATGCAAAAAAAAAACAAAAACAAAAAAAAACATGTAGTGGAGATTACATGTCTTAAGAAATGATTTCTAATTTATTGAATTACTTTCTATGAAGTCTCTATAGAGAAAAAAATTGAGGTTTAATTATTTTTATTAAACGTATTCTAACTATCCATGATGTCTGTCAGTTACTCTGTCTTTTATTTTCTACATTTATCTTGTTTGATACGGGTGGATTCGCTTTTTTCTTCAGTTTTATGCTGAAAGATGAAATCTTATTAAAATGTTCAACTTTGGTCATAAGAGTTTTTTTTCCCCAAGGGTTGGCAGGTCTTTTTATTTTAAGGTATTTTCCTTTTTTTTTTTTTTTTTTTTTTTATTGCTTGTCTGTTTCAGTTGGGGATTATTATTATTATTATTATTACATCAAGTGTTGATATAACAATCATACAATTTTTGCAGTCATAAATTAAGTTTATTGCATCTGGTCTTGTTTTGTAAACATTAACAGTATTTGGTAGATGCCCTTATCTAGATTGATTTACATCTCATTTATTTGCTGAGCAGTTGAGGCTAAGGGCCTTGCTCAAGGCCCAGCAATGGCAGCTTGATGGTCCTGGGATTTAAAGTGACTACATTCAGATCAGAAATTCCAAATCTTACCCACTGAGCTACCATTAATGTTAAGTAATTAATGTATTAATTTCACATTACAGCAGTTAGACAATTGTTACATAAAATAAATTATATGAATAAATGAAAAGTAAAAATTTTCTAGCATCTACCTGTGAAAATGTTTAACATTCAGATCATTTTAAGAGGTTAATACAAGATCTGAATAATTTTTTTTTTTTTTTTTTTTTTTGTAATGTACAGATGGTCCCCTGATTAATTTAAGATTTTTCAGTCCGAGGATGACGACAGCGATACGACAAAATTGTACATTTTAAGTTTTGCGCAGCAGGCAAACGTAGCAGCGTACAATCAGCCCCCCCACTCGCAAAAACCGGTGCTCGTCCACATGCTTCTGATACATACGTATAAACTGTGTAGTTTATAGAGTACAGTACTGTTTATTGCTGTTTTGGTAAACTATGTATTGGGTTTTGATAAATTATTAGCAGATTACAGTTTTACTACCCCATACTGATCATTCTTTAAGACTCCTGGGTAGGCTAGGCCTTGTCTCAATATTTGTATTTATGTACATGTATTTATATTGTGTGGAAGGAGCTAGATGATTATTTGATTAATAAAATCTAACATTTCCTGAGAAAAATAAATATAAATGCAATTAATTGTGTAAAATGTTGTAAATTACAAGATGATATTTGAATTTATTACAAATTGTTAGGATATTTGATGTAGATTGTATTTTCCAAGTAAAAAAAAAACATACTTGTTTTAAAATTTATTTATTTATTTTATTAATGGTAGACTTTCTAAAGTGGGATTTATGTTCTGTTTTTTGTTTTTCTTTGACATGCAGTAACTCCATTCACCCACATGGAGGACTCACACGGTCAAATTGGTTTTATTGTGCCTTAAAGCATCAACTGACGAAAAATATGAGCGAACGTACGCACAAAATAAATGAACTGCAACTAGTTTAAAAAGTGTGCAGTAAGAGCTTAGTACTACAAAGACTCAGAACAGTACATACTGTGACTAGATTAATGATGCGGTGTGATTGCTGCTACTCAAAGACTCCAGTCATTGTGCTCTACACACACAGAGAACATGGTGTACATTAGTAATGTGTGGTGCTGCCTGATTTTAGCATCCACATAAATGACAAAATCTCTCACACACACACACACACACACACACACTGATATTGATGTCTGGCTCCATGCAGATTGAAGCCTAAAGTATAAAACTCATTGGTTTTGTTTATATTTTACCACAATGACTACACTTATTTTCATACAGCTTTATTAGACCGGTTATCAGAATTAATATTCCTTTGAGCATAAAGTAAATCATATATCTTGTATGCATAGTTCTATATCATTTTATGAATATACATTGGTAATTTATATAATGTCATACACTGATCAAATGTCTCCTCATAAAACAAAGCAAAAGTTCATCTGTATTGTGTGTGTGTGTGTGTGTGTGTTTGTTCGGTCTGTTGGTGGAAACCATCACTTGCTTTCCTTCCGCCTCATAAGCTGCTCTGGGGGGAAAAAAGTAAATGTACATTTATTAAAAAAATAAAATAAAGCACTATTTCTGCTTATGCTAAAATTACAAAACTGTATTTTGTTACTTCAGCAGGTCTCTTCTTAATAAGTTGCTTTAGTTTTTGTTACAAATCTGTTTTCCCCCTCATTGTTCATCCACTAACAATCCGGTGTCCTCACTGTACACTTTTGCACATAAGTTTGCATCCCCTTGTGTCACTCGTGAGTAATCGTCACGTTCACAAAAGCAAAACTGTTGAAGTGTTGAATTTTATCTTTTTTATCCACTATTTTAATATCAACTTGTGAAAATAAAGGACCCAACACACGTTTTACAATAAATGCCGTTTGTTTTGAATTGTTTTAAAAGTTGAATTTTACTGCCTAGTAGTGTGACCTTTTATGTTGTTACTGTACTTTAAAATGTGAAATAGAAGTTAAAAATACTCTAATACTAGTACTATATCCACACTATATGTGGTTCTTCTCCAAACTGTTACCACAATGTTGGAGGCACACAGTAGATGTCTTTGGATGCGATAGAGTTTCATTTTTCCTTCTAATGAACTAGGAGACCCAAACCTGTTTCAGCATGACAATGCCCCTGTACACAATACCAGCTATTATATATATGGTTAACTTCGGTTGGGCTTCAAGACTCCTTTAGAGTTTGGACCTCAACCCTAATAAACATTTTGGAATTGATTTTGAATACTGACTGCACCCCAGGACTCATCAGTACTAATGCCCTTGTGGCTGAATGACCACAAACCTCCACAGCACACTCTAAATCCAGGGGAATGTCTTCCCAGAAGAGTGGAGGATATTATAACAGCAAATACAAATGTAATGTGGAATGGGATGTTCAAAAGAACATGCACATTTTATGGTCAGGTGTCCACGAACTTCGTAGTTTCTTGCTACTTTGAATTGAATAAACAAATTGTGTTAAATGAGAACTTGTCTCAAGTCCACAATTGTAACCCCACAGTCAGGTGAGAGTGATAATGAAGCACTGAATTAGCATCGATTTTTCAAATATAGTTTTCAAAACTTATTTTAGGCATGTATGTTCATACTTATACTTAAAGCAGAATGTAAAAATAGTACGTTAATTGACTCGGGTAATATTAAATAGAACAATACTACTTTTCCTCACAGATGATTGTTGGATCATTGTTCTTCATTCACCACTACTGTGCACATTTTTGGGCTTTGTGTTGTACAGACAACTTATAGTAGCCAAACATATACAGATATTGGTAGTCTGTTTGAAGGGTAAATATGTTTTCTGTTGTGTTGAGAAGTTTATATAACTCCGACAGCCTTGGCGAACCTGTGTTAAAGAGGATTTCAGTGATTATTTTCTGAGATACTTTCCATGACTTTTTCAAAGGACTTAATTTCCTTGCAAAATTGCAAGAAAAAATGTTGCCACTCACACCTGAGATAATTCCTAATGGCCTACAAAAGCCCACAGTACACCCCACTGTTATGAAATTGCTTGCAGAGTTGATGTTATTGATAAATGATTGACACATTAAACTTTTTCACCTCTTTGCTTACAGTATGTTTCTATGAACGCTAAGTGATTCGCGACCAAACCTTTTCCGTCACCATGCGTAACACGGTTAAATCTCAACCTGCGTTGCCTGGCAAGTAAATGACAATAAAGCTGGTAACATGAGACAACAAAATTACATAACACAAGATCAGAGAGACTGTCGATCACAACACCCGGACCATTTAGTAGTCATAGGAATCGCCACTCCTCCTTAACAACAGTGCTGAAGTGACGGTACTTTACTCATGACTTCAAACTCTCGGGCTCCAGAAACCTCCTGCCTTCCCACTTTATAACACTGAAAGACTTTTCACCTGACACACACACAATTTCTGAACTCTTTCACCATCCAGCTTCTAACCCTGTTTAGGAGAACAAGTGCTTTTCTCAGAGTGCACCATGGGCTGTAGTGCGAGTAGAGCTCTAAAAGTCATCAAGGTCGCAGATGCCGTTGGGGAGCTTGCTGAGGCAGTCGAATCAAATGGATCAGAGAATGGAGATGCAAACTCGAACGCAGGGGACAACAAAGATGATGCTGGGAAGGACGACAGCTGATGATGATTCGCCTGCACTTTAAGGTGAAATTTTTTCTACCTCATCATTTATGAAATACAGATGGAGTTTATTCTTAAGATTTTTGATGTTTCTAATTATGGCCCAATATTAATGGAATATAAAATGTCCAGTAGCATGTAGAAATATGAAGCAGACTCATTTGCTGGAATTTGAGAGCTTCAAGCACTAATTTCTCATTCCCCAGCAATTATGTTATTTATTACTTTTATTTTATCAAGGAATGCATAAGCACAATCTTTTGTATTATTTTTCTCAGTGTTATGACATTTCTTAGCTATCTAATAGCGACTGACCGGTTATTTTGGTAAATTCATTTTAAATGATCACTAATGAGTAGCTGAATTTATGTTTTTAGTCATCATTTGTACAATGTTTAACAATAAATGCAATAAACCTAGTTTGAGAACAAATTAAGTTATATTATGACACATGTTTTGTGCATCTAAATCGAAACTTTGAAAATCATCCATGCACGTGATCAAGCCGTTAGGTGTCCATATTGTGTCTCCAATATTATACAATAAAAGCCTAGTTGCATGAGTTCTTCCTCAAACTGTTAACTCAAAGTTGAAGACACCCAACTGTATAGGATAGCTCCATTTAAATATGGTTTACATGGGATGGAGTGGAAGGTCATGAGTGGCCTGCTGTAGAGCTCTGCCTTCAACCCTGTGGAAACCTTTGGGATGAATGGGAACGCTGACTGCACCTCAGACCTCCTCACCTCACCTCACCTCACCTACAGAGTATCTGACTTTACTAACAACATTGTAACTGAAAGACCACAAAATCTGCACAACCACATAGAATCTCGTGGAACAGCTTCCCAGAAGAGTGTAGGTTCTTAAAAAACAAACACATGTGGAATGGGATATTGAAAAAGCACATAGAAATCTTATGATCATGTGTCCATATAGTGTGTTTGAGCTTAAAAGTGCCTTAGCTAACTACATTATTAAGTGGAAAAGTAGGTTTAAATGGTTTTTGTTGCACTTTGGAGAAGTGATTTAGTACAGCTACAACTGTAGTATAATTTGATTGTTTTTATTGTATCATAATCCTTTAATCTTGATAGAGAAGCACAACGATTTAGTTTTTTGTAATTTTTACTATCATCTAGTGTTGTCTTTAAATTTTTTCCTCTGTTGCCACCACTGTTTGCTTCTGTGTCCCACTAGCAACAAACCTCTCATTCTGAGTTTTATGTTTACAATGTTTTTTGTTTATTAGGTTACTTGTACTGTAACATGATGTAATTCCTCCTGGGGTTTTTTTGTTTCTTTTTTTTTTTTTACAAAGTTTGACTACATTGTTTTAACTGACGGCATTAATTGTGCAATTGTGCAATGCATCCAGATCTCTTTCATTTCGTCCACAAGAAACACAATCGGGCTGATACTTGATACCACAATTGGTATCAGTGCATCCTTACTGGTATCCAAAGCAACTATGAGATGAATCAAAGTAAGTCTAGAGCAGGGGTGTCAAACTCAAATTCACAGTGGGCCAAAATTAAAAACTGGGACGAAGTCGCGGGCCAAACTCAATATTTATTAAAAAATTGACTGCAATTGTGCATGTTTTTCCTTCTCTCTAGATATGTAATGTTGAACCTTTTAGTACGGAAACAAACTTTACTTTTGCATAAACATTAAATCTGGAACAACCAAAGTTTAATATTATAAACACGAGAAATTAAATTAGAAATAAAACACACATCAGTGGTATTCGGATAGATATTCTATCTATCTATCTATCTATCTATCTATCTATCTATCTATCTATCTATCTATCTATCTATCTATCTATCTATCTATCTATCTATCTATCTATCTATCTATCTATCCATCCATCCATCCATCCATCCATCCATCCATCCATCCATCCATCCATCCATCCATCCATCCATCCATCCATAGCCAGTTTGACCCCCCTGGTCCATACAAATAGTTATTAGGCCCCTAAACTCCCAGAACCCACTGATGAATCTAATTCCCTCAGCCAGGTAACTAAACTGTGATTTTTATATAAAAGCTTTAAAAAGGGTTAGAAGGAATTCCACTGAGAAGTCATTCTTTGTAACTATGCTAAAGAATCATTATTATTACAAGTGTTCTTCAAAGATTATTATTAAAGAAACGACCTCCATACCTGTTGAGAAACCCCCCTGAGGAAGCCCAAGAGTGTGCATGACTTTCTTTTTAGTTTTACTCTACGTGTCTAATCTCTCTCTAAAGGGTTCTTTGGTTTTGTGTCTGAGTGGAATATATATTCTTAAGTGTTCTATCAGAAAAGGCTCCTTTTCCTAACAGTGGGTGTAATGAATAATTCATAGTAGTTACTGAATAATAAGCTTTAGGATGACTGAGGCAATGAATAATGCCCTTATAGCTGTAGGGGTTACTGGAGATCACAGAAAAATCCTATAAGATGAAGTTTCTAATGATATATATATAAAAATATGTATATCTATGTATATATGTGTATATATACATATATATATATATATATATATATATATATATATATATATATATATATATATATATATATATATATATATATATATATATATACACTGTATATATATCATGGTTATGTTGTAGTGTAGTTTTAATTTGTATGTTTAAGTATGATTATATTTAAAGGATGAACAAAGAGCCCCACAAATAAATATGTATAAATATGGTGACTTTGGCAATTTTTTAAATATATTTATAAATACTTAACATATTTAATAATGTTTAGTAATATATTAGCAAATAACTCCAATCATCATTAATCTGTGAATATTGTGTAAATAAACAGTTTATTACTGAACCTTACGTACATAAGAATATAAGGTAAATTCACAGCTTCACAGCGGTGAGGGTACAAAACCTCTGTCTGGGTCAAGAAATATACACTATGCTAACATTAGAAATGTTTTCGAAATAAATTTTAAACCCTCCCCAGATCATCATAAACGTCTTCCTACATGAATGCAACTTTTTTTGTTTAGTTAGATGTAATTCTTTTATTTTTTACTTCATAGCTAATGATGGTTTGTTTGTTTTCCTCTCTTGTTATACAGACTCCATAATGTTTTCCACAATCAGCAGAAGATCCAGAATCCACTCTGATGTCCAAGACCTATAAATACATACATTTCAGCACAAAAGTTTGCACCCCCCCCTTTGATTATTCAATACAAATTATTCAACAAGAACAAGAAAGAGTTTAGTGGTTTTACTCTGAAGCAACAGAATAAACCAAGAGAAATTGATTTTTTTAGAGGTTTTTGTTACACTGATGTAAAGAAGAAGTGCAGTGCTAAACGCCTACATGTGGACATATACATGAGGGAATTAGTAACAGAATGTGTAGAAGGCAGGGCTAGAAATACATGCTATATTTAGTATAGGGGGTGTAAACTTTTGAACTGATATCATTTTCACTGTTTCACATTTAATGTTCCAACACAGTTTAGCCAATTTGATTTTTAATAACAAAGAAGGATTTAAATTGTTATTCTACACTAAATACCTTGTTATAAATAAATTCATAATTGTACAAGATCTGGAATCTCTTAGCAGTTAGCCAAAACAAATAATCGATTTTGTCAGAAATAATATGTATTACGTGGAAAAAAAGTGCTCACAAGAGTCCAGCTGTTATTTATGTAATAATAAAGCAATATTGTTATCTTAAAATCACTTACATTTTGATGTCGTGAATAATTGATTGCATTATTTCCACTGTCCACCAGGTGTCTCTAGAAATCTTGTTTTACTGAATATTCACCAGCAGGGGGCAACATTGCTCCTCCCCTGTCCCGCAAACTTCTCTCTCTCTTCAGAACAGTAAATCTGGTTGAATTTCAAGGTTTAGGATTATTACAAGAGACAGAACCGAGCTTGAATGAAACAACCAATTCTGCACACTATCATACACACACACACACACACACACACACACACACACACACACACACACACACACACACACAAAATCTAATGGGAAATTACTTTATAAAAATGACTACTATACAAATAGAAGCTGCATTCGATAAGATAAATTCAAATCACTTTTCACAAAAAAGCATGATTAAATAGCTTTTTAATTTCAGGATGAAACAAAATACACTTTTTTCCTGGCGATTGTTCAGAACACACACCTGCCGCAGAGAGCGCAGGCTTTATTATCTCATTATCAGTTAATTAATATGCAGGCACAAAAGGCCCGTTATCTCAGCGGTTGTGTTTGGCTGGAATGAGACTCTGATGTGTTAATAGTTGCAGAATGGATGGCTTTCGTGTGGGATGGAACAAGGAAGCAAAGGACTGAGGGAGCGAAGCCACTGGCCGACATCTCCTTCAAAAGAGCTGAGTGACATCAGCTGTAATGTCCTGAAGGATGGTGTTATAGCGGCCTGATATGATGGTGTGGACGCGATGTGGAGTTGAAGTCTGACTCTGTGTGATGGGCTTCAGTTCAGTGCTGGTTAGATCTGCTTCACAGGGCAATAAGAAAGGGTTTTAGGCAGAGCCAGAGATAGTCTGGAAACTATTAGAGGTGCTTTCTTTAGAAGAGAAGAGGGTTTTTCATCATCTTAGTCCACTGAGGCAATTCTTCAGGGGCTGAGTGTAAAATTATATCCGATGAAAGGCATTTTGTTTAGTCTTCTTTTTCCTGCTCTATAATTACAGCCATGACCTTAATCACAATCAAGCTGTATATTACCTTTCTTACAGAGATTTATGTTTCTTTTATTCTTTATTTGTCAGTCTGTCTCTATATAAAAAAAGAAAAAAAGAAACAACATTTGTAACATATATATGACAGCACAGTGACAGGGGTCAGAGCACAGGATCAAGAGCCAAACAGTGGCAACTTGGTGGTGCTTTGGCTTGAAGCCCAGACCCTCCTCCAATAGTAACTCTGTCACCACTGCATGACCTACCTACCTACCTACCTACCTACCTACCTACCTACCTACCTACCTACCTACCTACCTACCTACCTACCTACCTACCTACCTACCTACCAACCAACCAACCATACTACCCACCTGCCTGCCACCCACCCACCACCTACCCACCTGCCTGCCTGCCTGCCTGCCTGCCTGCCTGCCACCTACCTGCCTACCCACCTGCCTGCCTGCCTGCCTACCTACCTACCCACCCACCTGCCTGCCTGCCTGCCACCCACCTGCCTGCCACCTACCCACCTACCTGCCCACCTGCCTGCCTACCTACCTGCCTGCCTACCCACCTACCAAACAACCAACCATACTACCCACCTACCCACCATATTTCCATACTACCCACCTACCCACCCACCATACTACCCACCCACCACCCACCATACTACCCACCCACCCACCTACCCACCCACCACCCACCCACCCACCACCCACCCACCCACCCACCTACCTACCTACCTACCTACCTACCTACCTACCATATTTCCATACTACCTACCTATCTACCATACTACCTACCTACCTACAGTGGGCCAAAAAAGTATTTAGTCAGCCACCAATTGTGCAAGTTCTCCCACTTAAAAAGATGAGAGAGGCCTGTAATTTTCATCATAGGTACACTCCAACTATGAGAGACAAAATTAGAAAAAAAATCCTAAAAATCACATTGTCTGATTTTTAAAGAATTTATTTGCAAATTAAGGTGGAAAATAAGTATTTGGTCACCTACAAAAAAGCAAGATTTCTGGCTCTCACAGACCTGTAACTTTTTCTTTAAGAGGCTCCTCTGTCCTCCACTTGTTACCTGTATTAATGGCACCTGTTTGAACTCATTATCAGTATAAAGACACCTGTCCACAACCTCAAACAGTCAGACTCCAAACTCCACTATGGCCAAGACCAAAGAGCTGTCAAAGGACACCAGAAACAAAATTGTAGACCTGTACCAGGCTGGAAAGACTGAATCTGGAATAGGTAAGCAGCTTGGTCTAAAGAAAGCAACTGTGGGGGCAATTATTAGAAAATGGAAGACATACAAGACCACTGATAATCTTTCTCGATCTGGGGCTCCACGCAAGATCTCACCCCGTGGGGTCAAAATGATCACAAGAGCGGTGAGCAAAAATCCCAGAACCACACGGGGAACCTAGTGAATGACCTGCAGAGAGCTGGGACAAAGTAACAAAGGCTACCATCAGTAACACACTACGCCGCCAGGGACTCAAATCCTGCAGTGCCAGATGTGTCCCCCTGCTTAAGCTGGTACATGTCCGGGCCCGTCTGAAGTTTGCTAGAGAGCATTTGGATGATCCAGAAGAAGATTGGGAGAATGTCATATGGTCAGATAAAACCAAAATAGAGCTTCTTGGTAAAAACTCAACTTGTCATGTTTGGAGGAGAAAGAATGCTGAGTTGCATCCAAAGAACACCATACCTAATGTAAAGCATGGGGGTGGAAACATCATGCTTTGGGGCTGTTTTTCTGCAAAGGGACCAGGACGACTGATCCGTGTAAAGGAAATAATGAATGGGGCCATGTATCGTTAGATTTTGAGTGAAAACCTCCTTCCATCAGCAAGGGCATTGAAGATGAAACGTGGCTGGGTCTTTCAGCATAACAATGATCCCAAACACACTGCCCGGGCAACGAAGGAGTGGCTTCGTAAGAAGCATCTCAAGGTCCTGGAGTGGCCAAGCCAGTCTCCAGATCTTAACCCCATAGAAAATCTTTGGGGGGAGTTGAAAATCCGTGTTGCACAGCGACAGCCCCAAAACATCTCTGTCATTGCCAACAAAGGGTATATAACAAAGTATTGAGGTGAACTTTTGTTATTGACCAGATACTTAAATTCCACCATAATTTGCAAATAAACTCTTTAAAAATCAGACAATGTGATTTTGTGGATTTTTTTTCTCATTTTGTCTCTCATAGTTGAAGTGTACCTATGATGACCTCTTTTTAAGTGGGAGCTCTTTTTGCCCCACTGTACCTACTGTATTACCTACCTACCTACCATACTATCTACCTACCATACTACCTACCAACATACTACCTAAATACTGTACTACCTACCTACCATACTTCCATACTTCCATACTACCCACCCACCCACCCACCCACCTACCCACCAACCATACTACCCACCCACATAACCACCCACCCACCCACCCACCCACCCACCCACCCACCTACCCACCTACCTACCCACCACCCACCTACCCACCTACCCACCCACCCACCTACCCACCAACCATACTACCCACCCACATAAACACCCACCCACCCACCCACCTACCCACCTACCCACCTACCCACCCACCTACCCACCTACCTACCCACCCACCTACCTACCCACCCACCATACTCCATACCACCCACCTACCACCCACCCACCTACCTTACTACCTACCTACCTACCCACCCACCACCCACCCACCCACCTACCTACCTACCTACCTACCATACTACCTACTGTACTTACATACTACCCACCTACCTACCTACCTCACTACTTACTGTACTACCAACCATATTACCTACCGTACTTTCATACTACCTACCTACTGTAGCTGTCTATCTGCTAAAAGTACACAACTTTTACAAACAAATATTGTGTTAAAACATTAAAGTACAGCTTTTTTTCTTTGTCCATCTTAAAGTATGAGGTTGTAAATTTGAACATTGTTTAAAAGAAGTACAAGAAGAAAGTACATGAAACAAAACACTTTTGGTAAATAATGGTAAATTACTCACCTTTTGCCAAAAACAAGCAAATGAACAATCTAGAAACTAAAGCCAAAAGTTTAGCTAACATTAAAACTCAAACACCAACAACCAGTTGTCTTTACACTTCTATATTGAAACTGAGTTAAATTTAATGTATAGCCAACAATTGTATACAATCTCAGTGTTGATCTTGATCAACAATGAGAATGTATACAATTTTAGAAAAAAAAGTCATCCTTGACATTAAAAAAAAAGATTTTTTTTCTCCTTGTCTTTAATGTTCTTTGTGAAAGACACTACACTCACAAACAGATGATCACACGGTACAGATACAAGATTACAAATAAATACAATGATCATATATATGCATGTAATTCAGGAGGAAATAAATGAATTCTCTCAAATGCATGAGTATCAAATATATAAGTATCTGATACCAAAAAAGGCAAAAAATATAGTAGGGTTAAAAGTTGTTATTTTGTCTTAAGACAAAGAAAAAAAGTGACTTATTACTGTACTAAATTAACTCTTGTTTCTTTCCACCGGTGTTTTTTAAACTATGCTATATAATATATAATACATGATTTGATGTCTGATGCCACATTTCTTTTCTCATGTCTTTTCAAAAAGACAATATATGATGTGTAATGTAAGAATTAAAACTCTTGGCTGTGTGTGTGCTGCAATAGAAAAATAATCAATGACTATGATGATTGATGGTTGCAGTGAAGAGGAGTTGCAGTTACCACCCAAAAGTTATTGAGTTTCCGATACTTGCATGTGTTTTATTAATCTTACATCTTACTGGTTTGCCAGTGATTAGAGAACAACATTGCAACTATTTATCCATTTATAGTTGCATTTAATTTTGTGGTCTAGAAAACATTAGTTCCTTCTATCGCTTATTGGAAAGCAGTCATTCCTCCACCAGTCTCTCTCTGTCTCTCTATTAACTTGTCATGCTACTTAAACCCTGCCAGCAAAACATTTTTCATCCTAAAGACTGTCCAGTGGCAGAAAACGTGTTACTGTTACTTGTTACTAAGTCCTCACACTGGAAATAATAGTTTTCTGTCTTTCTTTAAATACCATATTTGTGAATGTTAATATTAGACCGAGTGTGTCCAAAATACAGTCCATTTGAAATATCGGTTACGGAAAATTATTTGACACCCTCTGACCAATCAGAAATAAAAATTTAACAGTGCTGTGTTCAGATATTTATGTGGATCTCATGGAGCTCCATTATTAATGATGTGTGGTTTTGTGTGTGTGTGTGTGTGTGTGTGTGTGTGTGTCTGTGCGACCCTTATTGTGTCTACAACCTGTGTGTAAGTGAATAAAACACTGTGTTCCATGTGCTTGCTCTGTGTTCTTTCTCATCTTGTGTATTGTGTACACGCATGATATGCACTAATCTTGTGTATGTGTGTGTGTGTGTGTGTGTGTGTGTGTGTGTGTGTGTGTGTGTGTGTGTGTGTGTGTGTGTGTATATACATCTCAAGGTGAGTGTGAGTGAATGCGGTTTCTCTGGCAGCTGCTGTGTAATCATGTGAAAGCTGGTGGAGCAAAAGAGAGCAGGTGCAGCTATTCATCTCACAGATTTGTTTTGCCCGAGAGCAGCCTGGCAGAAGTCTTTTCAGAGCAAATGGAGAAAAATGGCGAAACGTATTCTAAATGTCATTCATTCAAGACGTTGTGTCACTCTGACCTTAAAAAAAAAGAAAATTCATCTTTGCCTTTTGTAAATGTGGATTGGGCAAAATACCATATTTTGATAAGAAACAGCATATAAAAGGCTGCTGGGGCTGCTTTGTGTTTGCGTGTGTATGTTATGTTGAAGTGCATCTGTATTTGCACTTGTGCCACTATGTTTGTTTTATATGAAATAATTATTAGGGTTTTTTTTTGTTCCAGCTTGCAGCATGCAAAGTTTGTAGATAATTAATGTGAAAAAGCCAGACAGGAACAGGTTAAATTACAGTTTGCCCTAAGGCAAAGTCTAGTTAATTAGAAATGAGAAATATTACAATGTATGTGTGTGTGTTTGTGTGTGTGTGTGTGTGTGTGTGTGTGTGTGTGTGTGGTCTATTTTTATTTGTGCAGACATTTGAAAGGTTTTCATGAGGCAAATATTTTTTTAACAACAACTAAAGCTTTTGAATGAAATTAATTAACTGATTAATTTTAATCATAGCTACATTATTTTAGTGACTAAGGTATTAAGTTACTTAGATTTAGGTGTGGGCAAAGTGTGTGTGGGCAATGTGTGTGGAAAAGAGAGAGAGAGAGAGAGAGAGAGAGAGAGAGAGAGAGAGAGAGAGAATATGTTGATCCATATTTGCACTTGTTTTACCATGTTTTTTCAGCATTCAATATTTAATATTAATAAATGAGAACAGGTTAATTTACAGTTTGCCCTGACCGAGCATGGCCAATTTTAAATATATTAATGAATGTGTGTGTGTGTGTGTGTGTGTGTGTGTGTGTGTGTGTGTGTGTGTGTGTGTGATAGCAAAGCAGAGCTGTGGTTAAAACAGACATGCAGAAAGAACACTTTGTACAGTCATTAAAGCTTTTCCGTATTTGCTCTCCTGATGGAGGGGAACAACATTAATGCTCTTTTCTAAAAGGATTCAAGTGCTCGGCCAGTACATTAGCTGCAATTACGCTAAAATATCTCCCGGGCCAGAGATCTGCGCTGTATGAAGAGCCTGTTTTGACATGCAAGCGGCGACACTGACATGAGAGGATGTGCAACGAGGACGTTCTTCTCATCTCATAAAGAACAAGAAGAGGAGGGAAAAAAATCCATTAGAGGCCAATCATAAATATCTCTCTTCATTCTATTATACTGAGATGAAAGAACGAACGCACGCAATCAGATTATGAAGGGGATCGAGTCGGGCTCGAATTTTTTCCTCTGCTCTATTATGGTGATAATTTACTGTGCTCTCATAAAATATCAAATAAGGATGGAAGACAGCGTTTTTAAATAGCAGCAGGTAAAAACACATCCTCAGATTCCACCCTTAAGCTAATGAAGCCTGACCTGCTATTAGCTTGATTAGCACAGCCTAGCACTACAATATCATTAAGCTTATTCTCAGTGCGCAGTTGAAGGAAAGCTGGTAGAGCCATAATGAGGAGTGCAAGGCATGCTGGGAAATGATGCCAGCATAGCATGACAGCTTGTTATCAACCAGAGCCACTGAAGAGCAGAGCCATGACGACCATGAAAATCAGCCCCAGAGCAAAAACTGGCATTTGGACTCTCTCTCTCTCTCTTTCTCTTTTTTTTCTCACTGTCTCTTTTTATCCATGGATCACTCCATCAACAGTTTGTGCTCTGTATAAAAGATATAATAAACTCCTAAAATGTTCTAGTACATTAGTAACTGTATAAAGCACCGGTAGAGCTGCATATTTACACATATTTGTTTCTGCACTTTCTTATTTTACTCATCTGCTATTTTGTTTTCTCAAACTAAATGGCTGGGGTTAGTCATGTCATGATCAGCACTGACCTTAATGCATGTATTGCATGATCAGATTACCTTTCCTTCTTTTTTTTTCTATTTGCTGGGTTTAATTGAATGTAGGTGGAGAGGCTGAATAGTACCCAATGTGATAAGCATTAACAGGCATTAACAGTGCTGTTTTAATGATTTTCATAAGAAAATTGGGATGTTTTTTTTTGTTATTATTCTAACTTGCAGAGAAGTTTATTAAACTGTTTAGTAAGCTATTCAGCAGGACATAAGAAGATGATACTGCAATATGGTAATGAAATTTCTCCTTCTTTATGTCATTATATTGCTGTTCATGCAACTTTCCCACCTAAATACAAAACCAGCATTATGAAAATGTTAGTGTTAAGGTGTTAAGCCCTAAAGCCAGGGCAATTATTTAACTCCTGCAAGCCCTACACAACATCTTACATTTATCAGTTTTGCCATTTGGCAGATACTCTTATTCAGAGAGACTTAATGAACCATAAAAACATGGTTCATTAGGTCACAGACTAAAAATCCAGGCAGTCTAAAAACTCTGAAACTCTGTTGGAAGGGAATATAAAAACAGAAATGCTCATTAACATACTTCTGGAGCAGGTAGGACATTGTTAAACTGCTACTGTTTGGATATCAAGGGAAGTGAGTTTCACCACCTAGGTCCCAGAACAAAGAAGAACCTTGCTGTCCTTGTACCCCGAGAGATAATGTGACCAGTCATGCAGTTGAGGATCGGCAGGAGTGTGGTGCAGTGTGAGGAGATAGGTACTTCTAGGTTTGTAAAAGCTGGACTATTTTTGGCTTTATAGGCAGGTATTAGTGCTTTAAATCTGATTCAGGCAGCTCCTGGAAGCCACTGGAGGGGGCGTAGGAAAATTTGCGGCTACATCCTACCTACTCCTTAGGTATATGTTATTTAATGACGTACAATTTAATTAGTACATGCTAGCTCGGAAAATTACAAAGGCAAATGTTATAATAGGGTTGTAGATGTTTTTTCCAAAACATTATTTACAAACATTACCAGAACATTTAATGTTAACAAAGACTTTGATCTAAAGTTGTTTTAAAGCATGTTTAATTTGTAAATCGATTGTAAATCTAAAGTTACTGACCTTCAGCTAAGTCACTAGTCACTAAGTAAATGCTAAGCCAACTGCTCAAATATTAACAAGCATTATAGCTCAAATCAGCTTGCATGAAAATATCTAGTTGTCTCGATACAAATTAGCTGGGTAAAAATTATGCATAGCTCACAACAGACAGATTGTAACACTTACATTTCAAATGCTGCATAAAAAATTGAGGGATCACAGAGTCTTGCTACATTTCAATGAGCAAGGTGTATGTGTACATACAGTGTATATGTAATGATGTGTTGAATTCTTAATGCAAACAACCAATCGCATTAAATATACAAATAAAATTTATATTTGTACATATTTATCTACAAATATAATTTTCTAATAATTTTATAAATGGTTTGATCAGTCATTGGTTCTTTGTAGTAACACTAGTTAAAGATTAATTTTATACTTAACTCCCTAAAACTGGCAGATGCCTAAAATGAAACAACAAAAGTAAACACAGTTCACAGGACCACAGGATTACCAAATATTTTAATATTATAATAATCGAATAATCTGTTTTGTAATTTAGTGAGCAAAAGTAAAATATCCTCAGTAACAGACATTTCTGAAGTCCTGCATTTAACTAACTGGACTCATATTTTAGTGTTTAGTTAGGGATTATACCTAGGTGTTATGAGATAATATGACAAAATTAAAGCTGCATGGTGACTTGTCATATTTAGTCCAGAGCTCAGTTTGTTGTCTGTCCCAGTGGCAGAATAGACTCTGCATCCACCACCAGTACACATTCCAATGTAAAATCCCAATTAAATTCATTTCAGTTTCAAACGGTAGCACTTCAAAATCTGGAAAAGTTCTCTGAAAGCGAGGAGTGAATACTAATACAAAGCACTATATTTTGGAAGGCACTTGTGTCTTTTCTGTGCTTATAATCAGTAATGGTACGGAGGATTAATATGATATTAATTAGATATAAATTAGTCCTATTCAAACATTAAAGCCTGCCATTTTTGTGTATAAGAGCAAGAATAGTATTAACTGAGAACTCATTTGCATAAATGGTATTCATTTACCAGGTATAGTTTAATCTATTTTGGTTTTTCTTGTATTCGATGTATTAAAACAATACAAGCGCACACTGGGCTGAAAAGATTGAACAGGCAATGCACTGCTCTCACAGCCTGCACACATAATTACATATCATTATTATGCTAATACAAAGGCATAAAAGGCTAATTAGGGAGCTAAAGAAGCTTTATTCTGCCTCTGTGCTTTTGACAGCTTTTTCTTTTTTTTTTTTTTTTTCTTTTTATTCAGGTTAAGCCTTAAAACATATTGTTTTAATACATGATCACAGGAGTTGTGATAAAATAGTGTGTAAAGTGAAACAGCGAATAAATATGATTTATTTGTAATTTTTTTATCAAATTAAGAGAATGGAGATGGATTTCATCTGAGATCATAATAATTAAGCATCAATAAAATGTGCAAACACTAAATCGACCTCCTGGCGCAATGATGAATGTTTAAAACTATTTTTGCGCACACGATTACATTATAAACATTTCATCTCGTGCAGAAATCTATTTGCGTTTTTATCTTTTTCTTCTGTGAGCTTTATTGCATAAGGCAATCATTCTCATTTCTTGCTGTGCCTTCATTGCCTTTAGCTTGAAGTGATGCTAATGCGAGCAGTAAGCGTCTGGACATCTGCCACTTACGAGCATTAACAGCATATTTCAACTCATTTAACAGCAACAACAACAAAAAAAAAATCTCACACTGTTTTATTGTTTGAGTTTATATCGTTTAAATAAAACAGTACACTAGAGCAGGAACAAGAACAATGTTGATCCATTATAAGTACATTCCCAGTGCTTATGAAAATGAGTCCAGATGTGAAGTGCTAAAATTAAGAGACAAGATATTGCTTTTCTCCATCTTTTATCAATCCCTTTTTTTTTTCTAAAATAGTAGCACTTTAATTTTATAGTGTGTAGTTTGTCAGATTTCCCTACAGGCTGATAGCTGCAGGAGAAATGAGCAACATCTGCCTCTTTGGCACACACACATTCATATGAAAAGCATTATTCCTGTCTTACACTACATCAAAGAGTGGCAGAGAGAGAAAGAGAGAAAGAGATACAAGCTGTACGTTGAAATAGCTGCTAGCTTGAATCGAGTGTTGACCCCTGTGGATTGACAGCTCAAAAACCCATTAAATGGTTTGCCGTCGCCAAAAGCTTTAGAGACGCACCAAAGGCCATTCTGGATAAGAAGCACTTTGGAAAACAGTGTCATATACTCAAATATGTGACAAGATACTACAAGTAATGACAATAATATTGGCATCTCTATTTCAATTATTGTCATAATAATATTCATATTATTATTATCAATCTATTTATTTAAACAGATAATTCCTAGAATTTAAGTACTAGAACCTGTTCTAAAAATAATCCATTAGCATGATTATGTACCTAAATCCTTCAAACTGCCAGTTATCAACCCCTAATTATAAAAACTGACCTTAAGCCTTGTCAGCTGTCTAACTATAGGCCAATATCAAACCTCCCCTTTATCTCCAAGATTCTAAAAAAGGTTGTGGCACAGCAGTTATGCTCACATGTACTTAGTAATGAAATTTTTGAATCAGTCAGAATTTAGGCCTCACCATAGCACAGAGTCAACACTGGTTAAAGTGGTATATGACCTGCAATTGGTCCATAATTGGGAATTGACTACATTGCCCCTGTGGTAGCCATTCAAAACTTAAATAACTCCTCTTTTAAATGGTCACTGACTCATTCTATGACGATGCTTGAGAAATGTCTGATTATGTAGCATCTCTGGATGGTCTTTCTGTCTCAGTGTGTACAACACTCAAAGACTGTGTGATTATTGACGCTAGTCTGTCCTTTGAGGCTCATGTAAATAACATTACCAGGATTGCTTTCTTTCACTTTAGAAATATATAATTTGATGTCATTACAGGATGGTGGCAAACTAGTTCATGATTTTGTTACATCTAGATAAGACTACTGTAATGCTTTACTGTCTGGGTGTTCAAGTGAATAAATAAGATTCAGATTAAAATGCAGCAGAATGAGTCTTCACTTCACTTCATTTAATGGTCTCGTGCCGCAGTATCTGAGTGAACTTCTGTACCATTATGATCCTCCATGCCTACTTGGCTGAAAAGGTGCAGGCTATTTGTTGGTACCTCAAATAATGAAGACTAGAGCAGGGGGCAGATCTTTTTCTTATAAAGCCCCACAATTATGTAACAAGCTTCCGAATAGTTTTTGGGATTTAGACACGGTCTCAGAGTTTAGGTTGAGGATGAAAACATTTATTTAGTCAAGCCTTTTGTCGGTAGTTTTTTCTTTAGAAAAACTTCAGGAGCAGATTTGGAGGGATCATGGATATAGAGTGTTCGGTGATAGATATTTGGATGCTTTTATCCCCCCCACTCTCACATGCTCACTCATTTTTATTGACTGTGGTGTGGTGGGCCGTCTCCTATCCCAGAGATCTCTCATTGCCACAGTTGCCACCGGCTTGCTCATTATGGACAAACGTTCATTCTTTATTGCCACATTATCTGTGTAAAGCTGTTTTGAGACAATGTTAATTGTTAAAAGCGCTATGCAAATAAGAAGGAATTAAAAAAATATATTATTAAATATCACACCAATATAGATAAATAGATTAGATAGATAGATAGATAGATAGATAGATAGATAGATAGATAGATAGATAGATAGATAGATAGATAGATAGATAGATATCTCATAAAAAGGTTAATGTGGTTAATTGTCTGCATGCAGTTAACAACAAATAACATGAACAGTGTGCTTTTCACTTCTACTGACCAGACAATTGACTTCTCTACATGATTAATGGGAGATGCCACAAAGGGGCGGAACCTTGCAACCAGCTGACTGCAACCATTCACTGAAAATGTAATGAACATGACTGACATTGCAAATGTAAACATATCAGCACATAGAGTGCTCTAGGCTCTGCAGTGGTCAATAACCTTATTCATATGTAAATCTTTGCTTTAATATTATAATAGGTAAATAAAATGTATTTATTTTATTTATTTATTTTCTATGTTTGTTTTTTCATTTTCGCTTTGATTTTACTCATTTAAAGTCCTAGATTTCTAGCTGTACTTTTTCAATCAAACTGGGCTTGCAAGCAGACTAGCAATTCTGTAGACCTGATTTTTAGAAAAACCACTTCATTTTCTTAGTTATGAGGAAAGACTGAAAGCTAGACCAACAGATAATACAAATAAAGCAGAACTTCAATAACCTGTGCCCCACTGTTTTAAAACCCACGAGCTGCCACTGGAGCCAACAAGTAGTTTATAATGTAGAAGTGGAGCTTTAGTTGTTTATGAGTTCTTCAACTGAAAAACTGTCATATTTTAGGCTTTGTATCAGGCTGAAATGCTTTGTGTACCAAATGCCACTGATGCTACTCTAAGCTGAAGACTTTTTTTAAAGGTCATTCTTCATAATCATAACAGATGCAAGTGTATTAATTTCTCTCTGTATTAATTAAATCTGTATAATTAAAGTTTTAAAATAAAGATTTGCTCATTACATTTTTCTTGCTTTATCTTTTTTATAGCCTGAGTACTAATAGTCTACTAATAAGACTCTTGTTTACTCAGATTTGTTCAAGTTCTAACAAATAAAGAACAGCAGGAAAATTAATTTGCTGTCTGCATGGTACAATTACACTGAACAAAATTATAAATTCAACACATTTGTTTTTGCTACTATTTTTCATGAGCTGAACTCAAAGATCTAAGACTTTTTCTATGTACACAAAAGGCCTATTTCTCTCAAATATTGTTCACAAATCTGTCTAAATTTGTGTTAGTGAGCACTTCTCCTTTGCCGAGATAATCCATCCACCTCACAGATGTGGCATATCAAAATGCTGATTAGACAGCATGATTATAGCACAGGTGTGCCTTAGGCTGGCCACAATAAAAGGCCACTCCAAAATGTGCACTTTCATTGTGGGGGGGTCTGAAAACCAGTCAGTATCCAGTGTGACCACCACTATTTGCCTCACGCAGTGCAACAGATCTCCTTCGCATAGAGTTGATCAGGTTGTTGATTGTGGCCTGTGGAATGTTGGTCCACTCCTCTTCAATGGCTGTGCGAAGTTGCTGGATATTGGCAGGAACTGGAACACACTGTAGTATACGCCAATCCAGAGCATACCAAACATGCTCAATAGTTGACATGTCCGGTAATTTGTTGGCCATGCAAGAACTGGGATGTTTTCAGCTTCCAGGAATTGTGTACAGATGCTTGCAACATGGGGCCGTGCATTATCATGCTGCAACATTAGGTGATGGTCGTGGATGAATGGCACAACAATGTGCCTCAGGATCTCATCACGGTATCTTTGTGCATTCAAAATGCCATCAATAAAAAATGCACCTGTGTTCGTTGTCCATAACATACGCCCACCACCACCATGGGCCACTCGATCCACTCCGGATGAGATTCCTTGAGACGGTATCTGACAGTTTGAGCAGAAATTCTTTTGGTTCTTTGGTTGCAGCAGCTGTCTTGGAGGTAAAGATGCTGGATGTGGAGGTCCTGGGCTGGTGTGGTTACACGTGGTCTGCGGTTGTGAGGCCGGTTGGATGTACTGCCAAATTCTCTGAAATGCCATTGGAAATGGTTTAGGGTAGAGAAATAAACATTTAATTCAAAGGCGCTCTCCCCAAAACTAAGGCACACCTGTGCAATAATCATGCTGTCTAATCAGCCTCTTGATATGCCACACCTGTGAGGTGGATGGATTATTTAGGCAAAGGAGAAGTGCTCACTAACACAGATTTAGACAGATTTGTGAACAATATTTGAGAGAAATTGGCCTTTTGTGTACATAGAAAAAGTCTTAGATCTTTGAGTTCAGTTTATGAAAGATGGAGGCAAAAACAAATGTGTTTCGTTTATATTTTTTTCAGTGTATATACAGTATAAACAAATCACAGCCAAAATTAAACATCTTTAAATGGTTCTTTTCATCAATGAAACTGTATTTCAACAGTTTATTTTATTTTAAATGCTTTTTCTGTATCTTCTAAAAAACTAACAAAACTGAACAAAACTAAACTAAAACTTCTTTCTTTGGCTCTTCAATCGCTTTAGTCTTCTGAATGCCTTGCTTTTATTGGCTCACTATTGCAATGCCTGTCTAAATGAGGTTGTATTTTTCATGAAATGTACAGGATGTTAGGGAAGGAAGAAACCATTGAAAATATGTTGCACAAATAGTACATGATAACCTGAATATACTGAGCAAAATCCACAAAAAGTGATAGCAGCTAAGAACAATCTAAGTGTATAATTGTGAGAATGTAAACCATATGTTGTAATAACAAATTGTAAAATTTATGTGAGGGCCATTTGGGTGTAAGGAATGTACACAGTATGATGTGAAAATAAGGACTAGCTACCATGTAGGTGAACCAGATGTTGAATTGTGCTCAAATCATCACTCTTTTTATTGTTATTTCTATAAGGTGCAGATTTGTTCGTCATTTTACATGCTGAAGTCTGCATTAATTTCTCAGCAACTTTGATCAATAATGGTCAAGGTGTTTTTACATTTGCTGAGAACAGCTGAAGTAGTTTGAGACTTGTCAGCTTTGGTTGAGCTGAAGTGAGATGGAAAGTTATGAGTCAGAGGAATAGGCATCCGAATATGAAATAAAAATGAATGGATTTCATTCTGACTCATGATATCCAGTTCCACACTAGATGCTACATTTAATTTTTGAAATTGTGAATGATTTTTTTGGAAACTTCATCAGTGCAGCAAAAATATTATGCCTTATGGTGCAACCAACAAGACAGTATGCGATTTCCGGTGGTGAAAATATGACTGGACAATCTGTCAACACTTCCTTGACATTCCTTTCTGCCTCTTTATTTGTCATTTTCAGATTTTTTTGGCAATCTTTTCCTCAGCTGGCTGTCATTACTAGTCTCTCTATCTCCCACCGCCAATCATTCACTCCTTCGTGCTCCACTCTTCAAACAAGTGCTATGGTAGTCTAATGCTCACACTGAGAAGAGAGGAAAATGGCAAAAGTGCCCAGCAGCTGTTCCTAATCAGGCATTTACTGGGCTCTGATGGTGCAGTAATTAAGGGATTAGTAATGTTTGGTTATACTTGCTGATCTGGGCTGCCTCTTGGAGGGCTTGTTCAGGGGGAAAATACGGTCGAGCCCAGCCAAAGCTCTTAAACAAAGATGTTTACACATTATTATCATGTGTCTCCTCTAATTGCTCAGTGTAGCTGCTGGCAATGCTGATGCTGAAGAGACCTGAGAATTCTAGCTTTGTGAGAGTCGATATTCTGTTACAACTTAATGTCAAATTTTCAACCAGGAATCGAAATGTTTCATAGATATTTCCAAATTCACTTAATTAAAACCAGACAGTTTCATTGATAGCATTCCAGACTTACAGCCCCATGGTTTTAGATTCGATCCTGAGCTCAGGTTACCTTCTGTGTGGAATTTTGTAAGTTCTTGTTGTGTGGTTTTGGGTTTCCTCATGATTCTTGGGTTTCATCACACCCTCACAATGATAAATAGATTGGAAAGTTGCTTCTAGGTGTAATTGTTCCTGTCCCTTCCAGTTTTTATTTCTGCCTAGTGTTCCAGTGATAGACTCTTATTGCTATTGATTGAAATTGTACCATCTCTTTTTAAAAAGACTGGGATGAAGACAAGGTGTGTATTGTGATGCTCATAATGAGTCAACGTTTTGCTGAAAAACCTGAGTCCTGGCATTTATGTTAACACATACCGCCACCTCTTTGAGAAACATGCCAAAGAATTCAAAGTGTTGACTTGGCCTCAAAATTCCCCAGATCTTAATCTTATTGAGCATCTTTGAGATGTGCTGAACAAACAAGTCTAAAGGTGGGACCACGCATCTTACAGGATGTAAAGTATCTGCTACAAACGTCTTAGTTCCAGACACCACAGCACACTTCAGAGGTCTTGTGAAGTCTATTCCTTAACAGGTCAGAGCAGTTTTTATGGCACAAGGGGGACCTACATGATATTAGGCATATGGTTTTAATGCTATGGCTGTTGTGTGTGTTTGTGTGAGTGACTTTTTGCAGGTGTCGTTTTTAAAAGACAAAAGCTCTATGAGGCCTGTGTTTCTGCTGTGGGATTTAGTGGCTTTGTGGAAAAAACCTTGACTCTGGACTCAGAGGTTCAAATCCAGCTTGTCTCTGTACTTGGCTGATGAAATAGAGAATTGTGCGTAGACTGTGGGTGGAGAGTGCCAGACCAACTGGGCTGGCAGATTTGACAATATTCCATATATAATGCAAATTATTTAATGAACATATTTAGGTGGTATAATATTTTAAAACATTACAATTAAAATGCTATAAAAATCGACTCTAGGTGCAAATTGTATTCCTGATTCACATACTTGTTAGCTCAAAAGTTGAATCTATAAAGTGAAAATGTATTTTTATAGTGTGGCTTATGACCAATTTTTATTTGCAACTAGGAACTGATCAGTTTAAAACTAAAATATTGTAAATGTACATTTATGATTGTTCTAAAATAGTGGGACTGTCTAGAACAATCTGATCTTACAGGCCATGTCTGTTTTCAAACTCTTAATCTGGATGACCTCTATGATCGGTGATATTTGATTCAGCGTCGATGCGACTGGATGTAGAAAGGTTGTGGCCTCAGGCTTCAAAATTACATTACCTATGTCTCTTTAGATCATCTCAGAGTGCATGTACAATGTGCAGAAGCTCAGGGGGAAAACAGGGAAGCATATGTTCACATTGTAAATATGAACACCAATAAAAAAGTAAAATGATGCACACACACACACACACACACACACACACACACACACACACACACACGTCATGCATCACTGCCTTAACACCTAACCTTGGAGCTGTATATATGTAGATGCAGAAATCAGCAAAACACACACACACACACACACACACACACACACACACACACACACACACACCATGCCTATTTTATTTATGCATTCTCTCATTTTTTCTCCCTTCTTCCCCAGTGAATCCATGGCAACCAGCTGGATTAGGTCCATTGTGTGTGTGTGTGTGTGTGTGTGTGTGTGTGTGTGTGTGTGTGTGTGTGTGTGAGTGTGTGTTTGCTCGTTTGAGAGAGAGCGAGATAGAGCGAGATGGAGTCAGAAAGCTGCCTTTGCTCTATAATGAGGGATAATGTGTTTATATTTGTGTAATGTTGCGCTGATTGCAGTCTCAGTGGAGTCCAGCAGAACGATTTGCATCTCTAATGACTAACACTCATTACTGCTTGTGTTATTGCATTAGCAGCTCCTTTGTAATGGGGAAAAAAATCATGAACACCCAAATATAACAGGCAGTGTGTCAGTGTGTATTAAACCCCCAGTGGCTGTTAGTGTTGGATAGTTCTTTTATTTAGATCATGACAACCATGTACACATGACATAAACAATATTTTTTGTTTCATTTTACAAAAACAAATAATTCTTTTTTTTCTAAAAATTATTAATGTACACAACTGAATACTAATAGCATTGTACATATTATACACAATACATTTGGAAGTACATATTAATAAATAATAAAAATAAATAAATAAATAAATCACATACATAAAAATTGAGCTCAGGTGCATCCTGTTTCCACTGATCATCCTTGAGATGTTTCTTGATTGGAGTGCACCTGTAGTAAATTCAGTTGATTGGACATGATTTGGAAAGGCAGACACCTGTCTATTTGAGGTCCCACAGTTAGCAGTACATGTCAGAGCACAAATCAAGCCATGAAGTTCAAGGAATTGTCTGTAGACCTTCTAAACTGGATTGTATAGGGCACAGATCTGTGGAAGGATACAAAAGAATATCTGCAGCATTGAATGTCCCAATCAGCACAGTGGCCTCCATCATCCGTAAATGGAAGAAGTTTGGAACCACCAGGGTCTTCCTAAAGCGGGCTGCCCGGGATAAATTTCAAGCAAACGGGGAGAAGGGCCTTAGTCAGGGAGGTGACTAAAAACCTGATAGTCACTCTAAAAGAGCTCCAGCATTTATCTGTGGATTGAGGAGAACTTTATAGTAGAAAAACCATCTCTGCAGCACTCCACCAATCAGGCCTGTATGGTAGAGTGGCCAGACGGAAGCCACTCCTCAGTAAAAGGCACATGAGAACCCATCTAGAGTTTGCCAAAAGGCACCTGAAGGACTCTTAGACCATGAGAAACAAAGACTGAACTATTTGGCATGACAAGCATCATGTCTGGAGGAAACCAGGCACCGTTCATCAACTGGCCAATACCATCCCTACAGTGAAGCAAAGTGGTGGCAGCATCATGCTGTGGGGATGTTTTTCAGCGGCAGGAACCGGAGACTATTTAGGATCGAGGGAAAGATGAATGCAGCAAAATACAGAGGAATTGTTGATGAAAATTTGCTCCAGAGTGCTCTGAATCTCATACTAGGGCGACTGTTCATCTTCCAACAGGACAACGATCACAGCACACAGGCAAGATAACAAAGGAGTGGCTATGGGACGACTCTGTCCTTGAGTGACCCAGTCAGAGCCCAGACTTGAACCTGACTGAACATTCCCAGAGAGATCTGAAAATGGCTGTGCACCAATGCTCCCCATCCAGCCTGATGGAGCTTGAGAGGTTCTGCAAAGAAGAATTGGAGAAACTGCTCAAAAATAGGTGTATCAAGCTTGTAGCATCATACTCCAAAAGACTTGTGGCTGTAATTGATACCATTCGAGCAAAGGCTGTGAAAATGTATGCACTTTTTTTTTATACATTTGCTAAGATTTTAAACACACTTCATGTTGTCTTTATGGCGTATTGTTTGTAGAATTTTGAGTAAAATAATTAATTTAATCAATTTTGGAATAAGGCTTAACCTCACAAAATGTGGAAAAAGTGAAGCGCTGTGAATACTTTCCAGATGCACTATAGGTTTTGTTTACTTTCATTTAAAGACCTGATGAGAAATTTTATAGGTTAATTCATTAATCACTATCAGGTGTGTGAAATAATTATATTATTTAACATTTGCTATCTCACAAGTAAAATATGTGTAAAGTAATTTTTAAATAAACACATGATCCATATTCCTTTTTATACTGAAGCAATTTTCTGAAACTTTCTTTCGGCTTCTCCCATCAGGGGTCGGCACAGCGGATCATCCGCTTGATTTGACATGTTTTTACGCTGGATGCCCTTCCTAACGCAACCCTCCCCATTTATCCGGGCTTGGGACCGGCACTAAGAGTGGCTGGGGTTGGTTCTCTGACCGGGGATCGAACCTGGGCCGCAGAGGTGAGAGCGCCGCATCCTAACCACTAGACCACCAGGGGACCACTGAAGCAATTTTCTAACAAGTTGAACATTTTGTAATAATTAAAGAATGTTCTTTTCATTTATTTATAGGTACATTTAATTTTGTGGAATGTCCACAAAAGGGTTCCTGTTGGAGTTTCATTAATCATATCCCCTTTTCATGTGGCAAATAATAAGCCAATACTTGCATCTTCTCATCTAACAGAGAAACCACAAAGTCATTCCTTGTGCTCAAAGTGAAAAAAAAAAAAAGATTATAAGCTATTTTGTATCTTCTTAAATTAAATACTCGTGGCTTACCACACTTTGAACAAAAAGGTAGCAAGACATAATAATAATAATAATAATAATAATAATAATAATAATAATAATAATAATAATACATGGGTTAAGAGCAATTACAATTTTATACTGCAAAAAATTATAAAAAATCTTGTATAAAATAAATAGTGGCATGCATTGTCTTTATGCTTCATGCTTGTGTGTATCTGTGTTTGTTGTATTTGAGGTGAGTGGAGATCTTGTCAGACATTTCTCACACCATACCATCTTGTCTCTTCTTGTCAGTCACGCTGTTAGTGATTGATCGGGCCTACACGATTCTTATCCCCCATGTACATCAATTCAGGAAAGTTCATCAGTACTTACCAGCACGGTGTAAACCAGCATCCACTCTATCGCTTTACATCTCTCAATCACTGTATCTCATTGTCATTGTTCTAATCACATACAAAAATGCTCTCTGGGTTTATGTTCTCATAATGGCCACAGGCTAAACTCTTTTATTTATCCACTGAGCCGTGTGGATGGATCGAGCCCTTCGTAAGCAGTGAATAAGCTTACAGAGAGCTTTCTGATTACAGTCAGAGCTTCATGCAGTGCAGGCATGAACTGAATACTAATGACACCTGTCACATGGAGCTGAACTAGCATGGATGGATGAAGAGAATGACTGTGTGCAGTTAATACACCGTGTCTGCTGAGTTACTATTATGAACAGTGTAAAAAAATTAAGAGGGCTATAGATAATACACATCTTAGACTGTAAATCATTCCTAATGAGTTTGCTGAGAAGTTACAAATGGTCAAGATGTTGGGCTATGGATGACAGGACTAAAGTTCTCTACTAATCAGTTACTATTATGAAACAATTAAATTGAACTTTATAACATGGGGTCTCATTAGTGTAAGCTATTGCACAAATAAACTTACTGAACTAAAGATTTCTGGGTTAATTTAATGTCTGTGATTATGCCTTTTATGCAAATATAATCATAATTTATAGATAAATGCAGAAAAGTGCTTATGTTTTGACAGATTGTTGTCGCAACCACATCATATTTATGCTTTTGTCAGTTTCTTCTTTGATATAACTTTCATTGGTTGCACAATGTTTACTTCTAGTTTCTCTTTTTGAATCAATTATAGATAACAGAATTTCAAATTGAGGGAAGAGAAAGTGAACTCACCTTGTTCACCTTGTACACTTGGATGGTTTGGCATTATTATGTGACAATGAGTAAATTACCCTAAATTATACATTTATTATTTAAATGAAATGAAAAAGGAAAATTAGTAAATGAACAATTATGAGCAATTTATGAGATTTAGTGGTGGTGTTGTTCTTGTTTCCACAATAGTCTAAGTCTTTGTTAACAATTAATTAGACATATTGTTATCTCTATCTGGGACTTTTCACCTCTATGCCACAAGGTGCATTCCCAAATAGCTTCAGTACTTCCTCATTGGTCAGAATAGCTGCGAAGCTTTTTCAATTGTTTCGTGTCATAGTAGCCTAGCTGTAAACAGTGTGGTGTGTGGTAACTCAGTGGTTTGGTGTTATACTTTCAAATGTATTTAGTATTTCACCTTATAAAATGTAATTTATCTGTTTTTTTATTTAGTATTAATATTTTATTTGATTTATTCACCTATTCACCTATTCTCCTGTTTATTCATTATTCACCTGTTCTCCATCAGTGACAGACTGTTACATCCTAAGTGTCTAAAGGAGCGACACAGATGGTCTGTTCTTCCTGCTGCTATTAGACTTTACAATCAGAGCTGCTCCCACTGAACAGTCACCAAAATATACACTGTTTTTACTGTTTAACTGTGCAATAATAAAGGTTTTTAAGCAACACATGTGCAACAACAATAGTGTAATGCAGTGTATGTGCAATATCTTATTCTCATATTTTTTTATTATCTTATTAAAATGCTATTTTCTTAATGTGAGTGATTTTTTTTTCAGATTTTCTTTTTTGTTTTTTGGTTCTCAACAGAAGTATGACTTTGACTTTGAGTTGTTACTATTCAAGTAAGTTCTGAGCCTCTGTATTGCTCATTGAGCTTTGTGTATGACCCTGGGTTTTCTTGTTTAGGTCTCTCTTTGTTCTGGCAATTCAGAGACTGATCTCTGCCTGTTCGATTGAGCATGGTTTAACTTTATAGAGTTTACACCAATAGCTTTCTACCCTGAACTATTTATTTTTTGTTTAAGCCTTATTTTTAGAAAGCCTTTAGGCTTATATAACCATTTTATTCCAGGCACCGCTGATGTTTTTTCTTATTACATATTTGAATAAATAAATACAAAAGTTATGTTGAAAACATATAGTATGTAAAACAGCTCTTGTATGTCTTGGTTGTTCTTCTAAACCTCTGGAAGAGTAAAAGAGAAACTAAAACAGATTATACGTTCAAAACACAAGAAACACAAAATATGTGTGTGAGGACCCAGTTCTTAAGATTTGCGTGAATGAAACCTTAAAAAAATAAAATAAAAATAGGATCTATTTAAATGTAGTATACTTATTAAATAGGAAACGTACTTTGACTATTTTTTTTTTTATAATCTTGATAAACATATTTTACTGCTTAACATTTTGGTAGTAGATCAGTGATGGTATGTAAAATATACAATATTACTATATATTAACCCACCCCCTTTTTATAGACATACTGATGATCCCATTAACTCTTAAACAAACTGTTTTTAGATCCTTTTTTTCAGCTATATAGTTTGTAATAAAATAGCATATTCAAGTTGCCAGGTAACAGTGAAGATGTAATGTGTTGCGTTAATAGAACACCGCTGGGTCATATTAATAAACAAATATGTAAATTAATGTGCAAATTAGTGTTAAATGATAATAAACAGGAAACAAGGTGAAGAAGTTTGCACTTTTTCAGCACAAAAAATACACTGTGTTGTAATACTGTACACTGTATATTACAATATGTAAGATACAGTAATACATATGTATGATCATAGTAAAATCTATGAAATCAAGTAAATATGGTAAAATTATTATTTTACAGCTTAATTGCATTTTGGTTTTGTTTACATTTCAAATATTTTTTTTAGAACTTTTTTGAAATTGGGGAAATCATATGGATTTTAGAGCAACTAGGAATTAACATAATAAAATATTTTTATTTCCAAAATAGTGTATAACTGGTGCAATTTTTGAACTGGTAAAATCTAATACCTTTTATTAATCTAATGTATGTAAATAAAGAGTAACACTGAAAAGTAAGTGTGAAGAAATTACCACCCTGAAATGTATTATTTTCATTCAAAAAGCAAGGCCTAAACTGTGTTATTCCATTGATTCCACAGTGATTGTAATGCCAAAAATTATAATACAGTGACTCTGAACTATTTATAGTTATATTTAGTTAGTTCATGTTATCAGTTATGTTATAGCAGCTACGTAATGCTGTATGATTTCCAGCATATCCAGTATTCTCTCAGTATTTTTGCTATGACCCAAAGACTGTCCATTGGTGGAAAACTGACAGTTTACACCAGAGAATTCTTTAGTAAATGTTACATAAATATCTTCAAAATGAGATGGCACCGGAAGCATCACCATAGTAAACAAATAATACAATAACAAAAAGTGTCATGTGTATGCATTCAATTTATAATATTTTATGCGTTATGTTATGTTTCATATAGAGTCTATATAACAGTATGCTTTCCAAACCTAAACCAGGCCCAACATTACCTCAGCTTGTTAGACCAGCATGTGTCCTGTTATTTGATTGAAGTGATGTGATATTTCAAATTAAATTCTGTCAATATACTAACCATGCAGGCTTCACCCAAAGCTGACAGCTATTACAGTGCTGGAAATTTCATTTATCCCGATTTAAACTGAACCAGTCACCTTTCGCTTCATTTAAAAGTAAGATTGAGCTGCCTCCTGACATCACTGCACACATAATTCACGTCAGATGGAATTGAACCTAACAGAATCCAGATTTATTTTTTTATTCAGAGAGACATGTCTCCATGGCCTGACCTAGATAAACTATGCGTGTACTTGACTTCAATTACTCTTTGTATCTAAACAGCAAGAAAATAATGGCACAGGTTAGTGAATTTCTAATGTATTCTATGTAATGTTTTTTAAATAAAATATGTAACCCTGAAGCTTAGACTGTACTAATTTATTTAGTTTTTTTTTTTATAAAAGTAAACAAACAATAAAGAAAAAAAGTGAGAATGAGAGAGAGAAAGAGAGAGGGGGTAGAGAATTTATCGTTCTCTGTTCTGTGAGATAATGAATGCTTTGTCAGGGAAAATCCATCAACGGTCACCAGAGGGGAAGAAAACGTCAGGAAAAGTTATGGTTTGTTGGCTTTTAACCCACGTGGTTTGGGCCAGCAAAGTAATTGAAGAACAGAACATGTCATGTTGCTGCACTTCATCTATTTGTATTGCTATCTGGCACTGCAAATAGAAATATTGTGCTGGCAACACAATGTATAATAATACAGATTGTTTTTAGTGAGTAATGAAACATATTGAGCCACAAATGGATGCGAAATGAAATGCACAAACAATTTGAGGTTAGTGTCATAAGCCTAAAATGATGAATGGTCCTATTTTCTGTAACTGCTTTAGCTTGACCTGTGCAGATGAACTGTTACACTAATGGATATGAGAGTTATGTATTATGTAAGTGCGCACTGAGATTAAGTAAATGACTTCCTGGCTTTTATGTGGTGTTTACTGACATTAAATTTCCAGTGAATATTAGTGAACTGGCTGATCAATATTACAGTAAATATCTCTCTGTATTTAATAAGACATATTTATAATGTGGTGAACTCTCTAGTTCTTAATTATTAGAAATATGCTATACATGCAGATACTTTTTGTTCTACAAGCACAGCCAAAAGCATAAACCTATACTTAAATGACAGCGTTACTCAATTATAAAGTGGAAGCAAATATCATTCATTCAACTTCTGTAATCACTTTATCCTGGTCAGTGTTGTGGTTAAATCAGAACCTATCTAAAAATATGTCAAGGTAAGAGAGTTCATCCTGAATGGAATGCCAGTCTAATGCACAAAAACATTCCATACACACACTCAATCACACGTCGGGTTAATTTATCTTAAGCAGTGCTCCTACATGCATGTTCCTGGACTGTGGAAGTAATCTGGAGAACCAGGAGAAAAACATGCACATAAGACAGATACCATGTGTGTGTATGAGAGGGAGGGCAGTGGAGTGGTGTGGTTGCAGGGAGAAGAGGTGGTGAAGGTGGATGAGTTTAAGTATCTGGGGTCAACAGTGCAAAGTAATGAAGAGTGTGTTAGAGAAGAGAAGAAAAGAGTGCAGGCAGGGTGGAGTGGGTGGAGAAGAGTGGCAGGAGTGATTTGTGATAGAAGGGTATCTGTGTGAAAGGGAAGGTTTATAGTACTGTGGTGAGACCTGCAATGTTGTATAGTTTAAAAACAGTGTCTACAGAAGATTGTTTACTTAAATTGCTTTATTGATGTCAGGAAGCATATACAGAAAATTTACCGCTAAAAGTTATTTTCTCATATGGCTCAGCACACTGAGGCTGTAAGTTAGATCTTTTCTTATCGAAACATTTATAGAACATGGATATTGATTGGTGAAGGCAGGCTTTGTTGTGTGAGTTCTATGTTCATCATGGTTACAGATTGGCTGGCAGAAAGAACCTTATATAACCAGGTTTATCTTTGCAAAATACAAAAATAATGGCACTGAAAACTACAGTTTACCCCAGTGATGACATTTAATCAATTCTACTTAATAAATAAATGTACATAATATATTATATGGTTCTTGTAACATTGTTATAAAGCAGCTTTACAATTAAAGCTATGAATTCTATGAATATGCAAGAAATATATATATGAATATACAAGAAATACAGATTGAGACTAACCCATGACTTGTTTCTATAGAAGCAATACATCAAGCACACTGAAATAAACCCATCATGTGATTGTTCAGGTTAATTAATATAGTAGATGATCTTAGATAATGGAAATTTTATTTGCTACAGTAAACATGTACCCTGAGATTTGTATTAAGAAACTGGAAGGCAAAAAAAAAGTTATGAAAAGTAAAAAATGTGTATACAATTGAGCAATAATACAAGCATTTATTATTAAGTACATTCCACTTTAGATTTTAACTGTAGCATTTCCATTGTCTGTGCTTCATGGTCATGTGTTATTAATTTGCTGAGGGGTAAAAGAAGAAACATTTTTCTCACTAGCTTCCAGAGCTGTGGTTAGTCATCCATGACATGTCATGATAAAGGAATGTTATAGAGACAACACAGTGTGTCTGTTTCAAGCAAAAAAATAAAATAAAGATAATACAGTAGCTTACATTAGAGAATCATAATCTGATCTGAGGATTGGAATGAGAGAGAGAGAGAGAGAGAGAGAGAAAGAAAGAAAGAAAGAAAGAAAGAAAGAAAGAAAGAAAGAAAGAAAGAAAGAAAGAAAGAAAGAAAGGAAAGGTTGCAGAGCTGAAATGGTGGAGGGGTGGGAAGAGGTTTTAGAGTAATTGTTCCAAAGAATGAAATTGACTCATGGGCAGTGGAGAGTGAAATGACATTGGTAGATGAAATTGGCTATTGTGTTGCTTCTAAATGTATGAACACAGCACTCATTTAATGATGCTCATCAGCACATTTACAGCAAGAAGTGAAATGCTGCTTCTCTGAAAATCAGTCACGATAAAAATTGCACAGCTAACTGTATTTGCAAAGCCAGGAATCTATTTTCGTCAAAAAGCATGCAGAGGTGAAAGAGAACATGGCTTTCAGGCACTATGAGAAATGGATACTTTAAAAAGCGATCTAATGGTTCTGTCACCTGAATTCTGAAGGATGAATAAGATTTTGACACAAATGATGGATAAAGCAGCCGGTCACCATTCTAGCAGGTCATATTTTAGTGCCAACCTGTGAAGAAAACCTTTTAACACCTCTGTACAGAATATAATTGTAGCCACAGATGGATAGTAATGGAGTGTGACCTAATTATTTGTGTCTTTTCTTCTTCTTAAGTTCTCTGATTGTGTGTGAATGACTGTAGCCATATCAGTGAAATGATTTCTTTAACAGCATAAATAAATAAATAAACAAACAAATAAATAAAAAATTAAATAAATTAATAAATGAATGAATGAATTAAAATGTTGTGACGTCAGGACCTAGGGGGTGTGGCTTGTTTGACTGACACACTGACATTGTACTTAACTAAGATTATATTTAATAGTAACAGAAATCATAATCAAATGTAAATATATTGCTTTTAGATACAAGTGCAAGTGAACTGGTAAAGTTTTCAAATAAACTTTCTACCATTTCAACTGATTAAGAATAGTTTTTCACTTTCATTGTTTTCCTTACTCTAGCAAAAATATGCTCTCAGCATTGTGAGTATTATGACGTGCGATATTATGAGCTATTGCTTGCTTATTACCAAGTGAGAGAAAGAGAGAGAGGCAGAGAAGGTATGTGTGTTTGAGAGCGAGGGATAGTGTATATGAGGGAGAGAGGCTATGTAAGGGTGTGTAAACGACAGAGAGAAAGCAAGAAAGATGCACACATATCTGTGTGTGAGAGGCAAAGAGGAATAAATTGTGTATATGACAAAGAAAGAGAGTCAGAGGAAGCGAGGAAAGAGAGAAAAAGAGAGAGATATGGATGAAGGACAATTTGACAATGGCTTTTTTACAATGAGATAAAAGTTGAAAAGCATATTAAACTGCTGACAACACATTCAATTTCCTCTTCAATACACATAAAAATATTAAATTAAAGTAAATGAAACAACACACTGAACGTTGCGTTGTTAATTAGAGGTCAAATTAAGCGGCGATTAGTTCTAGAAGGAAATATTGTATTTAGTGTGTGTAATTAAGATGGAGCCTCAAAATAGACAATTCTTTACTGATTATAATAATTATACTAATCCCTCATGTGCATCCCTCTATCCACTTTTATTATTAAGGGAAATCCATATCTAAGTGTATGTGTGTGTCCACTTTGTGAAAAAAACATGTTTGGCATTAAATGAATGTGGCATTGTTTTGTAGTGCAGTCCTAATGACCTTTAAATCTTTGTTGAAAGTTAAAAAAGATCAAGAACAAATACATTCTTCTTGTTTTGCTCACCATGATTTGACTTGAACTCTGTGTGTGTGTGTGTGTGTGTGTGTGTGTGTGTGTGTGTGTGCGTGTGTGTCTGTACATATTTAGCCCTTTATGAGGCCCTAAAGGCACCAATGTGATTTAGTTTCTGTTTTTTGTGTTTTTAATTAAGCTTTTATTGGAACACATTTGCTTTTGTATATTAAATTTTAATTAAATTTTAATAATGACATAAGTTATGCACATAATGACTCAAATATAATAAAATTGCACTAAGCTACAAAGTCAGTTGTCATGACTTCAACCCAGAATCCACATTTCTCAGCTTGATGTGAAAATTCAGACAACCTCTACATTGGAAGGTTGACACCTTGGTGTATAAGCTTTTAATAATGTTTATGTAGCCTTATGTCAGAATTAATGGCAACTCTATAAATACTACCTTCAAGTAAAGTGCGTTTATATTATTTGAACCTATTTTACATAAAAAAAATAAAAGATAGAAATCAGTATGCAGTCCTCCAAGAAATTATCCTGTACTTGCTAAACTAGTCGAAAGCCTCGGTAGGTTTGCATGAACACTGCTGAGCTCCGTGCAATGGTTTTAATGGCCATGCTTTGCTACAGCTCTAATACTGAAATTACTGCAGCTCAGAAATTGCTTCTGATGTTATTACAGGTCTGCGTCTTTAGCTGGATGGATGCGTGCATTGCATTCAGGCTGACATGACTGAACGTAGAGCGAAACAACACAGGCATGGCCTGCCAGGAGCACAGACACAAACTACACAGTTAAATGGGATTTCATACAAAAAGGGAATGGAGTCATAAATTCACCACAAGTGCTGAGTGACTGGGACCGGTAGTACAGCCTGTTGCCTGTAGGGGACACTGGAGTGTTACGTTAATGAGCAAACCTGATTTTTATGTGCATGTGTGTGTGTGCATGTGTGTGTGTGTGTGTGTGTGTGTGTGTGTGTGTGTGTGTGTGTGTGTGTGTGTGTGTGTATGTGTTCATGGCTGTATGGGTGTAATTCACCTACTGTGCCAATAAAATAGAGAACAAGAAAGAGAGAGAGAGAGAGAGAGAGAGAGAGAGAGAGAGAGAGAGAGAGAGAGAGGCATTGGTGTCTAAAGGAATAAATAAATAAATATTGAAATAAAAAAATATGACAGCCCCTGCATTTTCTTTTAAACATCAAAGTAATCATGGAAAACAAGATTTTACGATGGGACAAACGCAATTAGAAATGTTACGGCTCTGTTCAATCGTTCGACAAGCCGTGGTGCTGCTATATCTTCACAAACATCCACTCTATCTGTCTCTTAAGCTTTTAAACATCTCCAAATAGTAATATACAAACAGTATATCTCAACTCCTTTGTGCACTAGTAGCAATGTTTGTTTGTTTGTGTATTTGTGTGTGTGTGTGTGTGTGTGTGTGTGTGTGTGTGTGTGTAAGAGTGTTGTACAGCCTGTCTAATAGCAACGTCCATTAAACACGCTATTCTCCCCAAAGCATTGCAGTGTTAACAACATCAGCGTGATGACATGATGATCACTGATGCAATGACACTCTTGGGACACAAGACTAGTTCAGGAAAATGTGTTTTTTTTTTACCTAATGCAGAAGAGACTTCCACAAAGCATGAAGTGTATATAAAATATTTAACACACCAGATCCTGTTTTATGTTGCCTTTCTTTGTTTTTTGCTCTCTTTCATTCTTTCTTACTCTGACTCACCTGTTTTTTCCCTTCATCTGACTCATTTGTTCTGGTCTGTCTCTGGTGCATTTTTGTCCTTCTTATTTGCTTCCTTTCCCTTTTCTTCTGTTTTTTTTGTCTGTATCTTATCTTTCACTAAACCCTCATTTCACATGTCACACAGATAAGAGTGGATGAATATTTGTTTGTATTCTCTAGTTTGTGGTTAAAGAGCATCACAGTTTGCTGTAACACTCTCTACGAATAACATATTCATAATAAACTTGTCATTTATTACTACTTTATCATACTAATGATGAACTTGCATTAAAATCCAAATCTTTCATCACACAAGTCTGAATGCATTCATATTGCTATAATTATTAATAAAACCACATTATACTTAATATATACTATATTGTAATTTGATTTATTATGACATGATACTGTATAGGCAGTGCTCATAAAGCATTATATTAGTAACACCATTGAACAAATGACAAAAAAGACCCTGTAAAGGAAATAAGGTATGTCTTATAACGGCATTATACATATCACTATTTTCTATAATGACTTTTAATTTTATTTACATCATTTTTAATATGTATTATATCTTATAAATGCATAATAAAATGTTAATTCATTTCACATACTTATTGTATATTGTTTTATGACTGCTATAAATTGCCACTATGAAATACTTTATAATATAAAATGTATAACAAAAATTATTATTATATAAAAAAACTTTAAACAAAACAGTTCTGAAACATATATACGCTATATTATTTTTTATTTATCTGTTTGTTTATTATTTACTATTATGTAATATGTAAAATATGTATAAAGTAAATAAAAATGTAATCAAATAAAATGTAAATTGGCACTGAACACAAAGCTCAGAATGATGGTAGTTATTAGCATTTTGATTGTATGTTTTTTTGTGTGTGTGTGTGTGTGTGTGTTTCTTAAAATTGTACTGATGTCACCCCTGCCCCCACTCTTTTGAGACTTCATTACAGCATGAATGGGGTGTGCTAATGATTTTTGACCAGAACATCAAGGTCATCTCATGTTACACAAAGCTTTATTACATACAATCACATATTTCATATGTTGTCTATTAATACACTTAGAATTCCCCCCCCGCACCTCATTTTCTTCTCACTGTGAAATAAAATAAAAACTAGTATTATTTATATAATTTTGATCTTACTTACATGTTTTGTTCTTAGTACCATGCCCTTTCGCTTTTCCATGACTGATTACTGAAAAAATCCTGTAACTTGTATTTGGAGGCAGTGGTACTGTAAAAAATAGGTGTGAAAATCCTGTGCAGGTTTTGAGTCCATCCCATCTGGTTTGCACTTAGTGGGATAATTTTTGTTTTTTTTTCAACAGGACAATTATCACAAAAAAAGACCTCTAGGTTATGTAAGCTATTTGTTCAAGAAGAAGAATGATAAGTGTTGCAGTTTGAACTGAGAGTGAAGGTAAAGCAGCCTACAAGAACTCAACACTACTGCGAACGTCTCAAGTTTGCTGGATAACTGTTCTAAGTGACTACCTCATGAAGCTGACTGAGAGAATGCCAATACTGTGCAAAGCTTTCATCAAAGCAAAGGTGACAACTAAAGATTTGAAAATATAAAACATAGTCCAGGTTATTTAACAAGTTATAGTAAACTATTTAATTCCAAACATGTTTTGGAAGAAGAAGGTGTGTCCAAACTTTCGACTGGTACTGCACATACAGTACCAGTATATGTACATGTATACAGACACACTAGTGTCTTGTATAATAATAAATTAGAAAAACACCAAAGATTAGTCTTCTCCTTCAGTGAAATTCATGAAGTTTGAATTCCTGGTTAGTGCCTAAAGCTAGCACTATGGATTCTTTAGCGTTTTCATGCAAGCACAAAACAAATCTTATTCCTGGTACGCTGACACTGCGCTTACTCTAGTTTCTTTTTTTTTTTATACAACTGGCATTGCTGTGTATGTTTTCAAGATTAATAACTAAAAAGAAAATTAAAAAATTAAACAAAACTAAAGAGATTAAACAAACTTGCACCAAACTTAAGCCCGCCACTTAATACATCCCTGAGGGAACATAAAAAAAAAAAAAAAAAGAAAAAAGTTAATAACAGTTTATATATATATATATATATATATATATATATATATATATATATATATATATATATATATATATATATATATATATATATATATATATATATATATATATATATATATATATATATATATATATATATATATATAATAACACTCATATGTCGGGCCTGGTTAATTTCACAGGCCCTATCTGGGTGAAATCTGTAGATAAATATCTAAACTGAGCATTTTTATTTACAGTAAAAAAAAAAAATCAGCAATGTGGTAGACATAGACACAAGGAAACAGGATGTACAGGTACAAGTAGAGGTTACTAAGCATTTTATGGGCTTTAAACACTTTCAATGGAAAAGCAAGCAAAAGATGAACAACAGGATTTCTGTTTTTTCTTTTTGGAAATTGGTGATACTACAGTGTGTCTTTCATCTACCTACTGGGTAGCTAATATAGATTAAATGAAAATACTGATAAATTTGTGTAAATACATAAAGATCTAATTTCATACCTGACATTTGCAGATATCATCTTTTTCAACATATATGTCAAACTGATATGATTGACATCCATCAGAATAAATTAAAGTGAGGGGGTGGGGTGGTCATGCAATTTCTTTGTGTGTACCTATTGCTGAATGTCACACAACACACAATGAGACCCCAATCACTGTGCAGTCCTCTCACTGCGAATACATTTTAACAATGTCATGCCCGCTTTAAGGACTGTGCATTGCCGAATAGGCAAAATGATGTGCCTTTGCATAATTTAAATAATGCCATTCATGTACTGGCTGCTGAAATTTTAATAGGGTCCAGAATTACACAACATCACCTCATTTTAAACCAGGATTTTGCAGCAAAAATCAAACAGCATTTTTATAATAAATGCAGCAATTGCATTTTTGGAAGACTGTGAATCAGTCTTAATTATGGCAAACCAAAAATTAACGCTATTACAGTAAACCACAAAATATTTATCCTTGTTCTTCCCACTCCCTTTTGGTAGTTTTTTAAATACATTTTTGCACACTCCTGTTGAGCTGCAGTGCTGCAGAATGAGGTTAGATTTGCTGTGGATATAACCTAAAATCAATATTTCAGCAGCCAAAAAAAAAAAGTTGCTGCATTGCTTTTTTATTTACTTATTTATTTTTTTTACCCCTGCAATCCACATGATTAATAATTCATTTCATCATAAAGGTACGATCTGTTAAAGTAAATACAACTTGTGCTTCTGTGTGTAGGAATATAATTTAGTACTAGCAAGGCAAGAAAGTGTTGAAGGTCCACTTTTGGTTTGGTGTAAGTGCATATTTCAGACAGATAGAAGTTACCAACTGCAAAGTTATAACACATTCACGTTAGCAAGTCAATTTGTAATGTCCACTATTGTTCAGGCTTTTTGCAATATAACATCTAGCACTTTGAAAATGTAAATCTTTCTAACTTGAGAATAACTTTTAAATGTTACAATTACATTTACTTTGTACTTGCTTTGTTTGATATTTGTAATGCAAGACAATTATACTACTTACAACGAGGCACCAACAATCTCTGTTACTTCCTCCCCAGCTTATTTTTCTTCATAATGTTAAGAAAAACATTTTATGAAAGATAGTATGTGACAGGACATTAAAACAGTTAATGCTGTCTAATGGCAAATCACAAATCACAGCTAGGATCTAAAGCTGCAGAACATTTGACACATATTGTTACTAGGTTACGTAGGTAACCCTAGTTCCCTGAGGGAATGAGAGCTGCGTCGAAAACGCTTTGGGAACACCTCGCATTGTTCATGCTCTGAATCACGTGTAAAATCTGGCCAATAGGCAGTCATGACATCATTAGTGGGCAACGTCAGGCAAACCAGGAAGCTACAAAATGGGAGTGCGATGAGAGCGACATCAGCTTCTGGAAAAGGAGAAGGTAAGCACTGCAGGGATGCAGGGAGTATGGAAAGTTGTTGCAGCTCTCGTTCCCTCAGGGAACTAGGGTTACCTACGTAACCTAGTGATGTTCACTTTCAGGAACTTGAGCTGTGTCGAAAATGCTTTGGGAACGAGTGTCCAATCACGCCATACTGACCAGTCCCTGCCTAGTGTGTCTGAGCACAACCTGCATCCAGGACAGAGGATCTGGGAGTGGCTCTGATGTTGATGTAATAGAACCTGAAAAAGGTCAGCGGGGTGGAACAACCCACAGTGTTAATAATGTCCTGGAGAGACACTCCAGCGGACCAGGCTGTAGAGGCCGCCATACCCCGGGTGGAATGAGCCTTAAGGAATGAAGACCAGAAGACACATAACACAGACAAATGGCATCCATAATCCATCTACTGAGCGTCTGCTTATTAGCCGGGAAACCTTTCTTGTGAGGGCCATAGCAGACGAACAGCTGCTCCGACTTCCTTCACAGACACAGTCAATTTGCTTTCCCTGGTTAGGGGCTAGGAAAGGAGGAGGGCAGAATGCCTGCAAAAAGACAGGTCGCGAGGGAGCCCCAGGCACCTTAGGCACATACCCCAATTTGGGGTATAGAATAGCACTGGCCATGCCAGAGGCAAACACTAGGAGAGACAGTGCCATAGAGAGAGCCTGTAGGTCCCCGACCCTCTTAAGGGAGGAGATTGCCAGGAGAAAGGCGGCCTTAACCAACAGATACCTAAGGGCCACTTCGGCCAAGGGCTCGAAGGGGAGGCTCAGATAGAGGTGCCAGCACAACAGCCAAGTCCCACACAGGCACTCTGGGTTTGGGTCCCAGGCCTCAGCCTCCAGGTGCCGCGTAGGCGTGTCACGTGTCACGAGGGGGTGTTTCCCAGCAACTGCCTCGCTAGTGGGGTACAATAAGTCGTGGTAGTGGACACGTAAACCTTCAGGGTTGACGAAGCCAATCCTGTGGCAAACTGCTTCTGCAGGAACTCCAGAACTGAACCAACCAGGCAGTTAACTTGGTCCAACTGGTGGTGCTCACACCACGTGGCGAACAGATGCCATTTAGCGGCATACAACCCCCTCGTGGAGGGAGCTCTGGAATGGAGAATGGTCTTTACTACCTCAGTAGAGAGACCAGCTGATAGGAACTGCACCCCCACAGGGGCCCGCCATAGCTTACATAACTCTGGGCGGGGGTGAACCAGGTTTCCCCCTGCCTGTGAGAGGAGATCCATCCTGGCAGGGGTTTCCCAAAGGAGGTCCCTCGAGAAAGGACAGCAGGTCCATAAACCATGGTCTGCCCGGCCACCGAGGTGCCACCAGGAGGAAGCAAGCTCCTTTCTGGCAGATTCTCACCAGCACTCCTGGGTGCAGTGCAATAGGGGGAAAGGAGTACGGACGTAGCCTCGGCCATGTCCGCACCATGGAGTCATGACTCTCCTCAAAGAGTGATCTCCGGGAGCAGAGCGTGCGAATAGCCATACAGCTACAGCACGGACACTCGTCTCTCTCAAGAGCCGATTGACCATGCTCCACTCCCAAACAAACAACATAAAGCTCATGTGTGTGTGTGTGTGTGTGTGTGTGTCCGTAATGAAACGGGGGCAAGGAGGGACACATGTGAAAGTTTGTTTGACTCTTAGCCATGTTGCACAAATTCACACACAAAAAGCGCTTACCTGCACAACAGAAGCTAATGTCGCTCCCATCATGCTCCCATTTTGAAGCTTCCTGGTTTGCGCGATGTACCCGCCAATGATGTCATGACTGCCCTTTGGCCAGATTTTAGATGTGATGAACAATGTGAGGCGTTCCCAAATTGTTTTCGACGCAAATAATGTTCCTGAAAGGGAACCACATTTGACACATATTGTGTCTGATAATTCAATTGAGCCAATCATGTGGATTTGTTATTTAATTGCATCTTGTATTTATCCAATTTAACCATTGTTGCACAGTGATCATGTGATGGTGATAAAGTTAGAGGGTCAAGCAAGAAAATCAAATATGAGGTTTGAATATGAGGTTTGCTTTAATGAGCAAATATAAAGAAGATTAATGAAATGAAGAATTGATAATAGTTCATTACCAATATTGCAATGTTGAAGCATAACTAAAACTAACATCTATTTTGGGCTATTGAGATATTACATAATGTAATGTCCCTTTTTAACTGCTGCTGAATACAGCCATGCTGCAAAAAACAGCCTCAAAAGCTACAGCAAAAACAAATAATCAAATAAATTTATCACCACAGTTCCAGTTTTTATTTCTTCTGCATTACTGATAAATCATAAATGTAATCTACAGTGCCTTGCAAAAGTAATTATCCCCCTTGGTATTTTTCCTATTTTGCTTCATTACAACCTAGAATTAAAATGGATTTCTTTGGGGTTTGTACCATTTGATTTACACAACATGCCTCCCACTCTGAAGGTGCAAAATATTTCTTATTGTGATGCAAACAATAATTAACACAAGAAAAATTCCCAATGTGAATGCTTTGTAGAACCACTGTATGCTGAAATTAAAGCTGCAAGTCTCTTGGGCTATGTCTTTATTAGTTTAATACATAGCAGGCTAGGCTTTTTGCTTATTCTTCAAAGCAAAACTGCTCCAGCTCTTTCATGTTAGATTGTGTTGGTGTACAGCAAGTCATATCACAGAATATTTAAATGGATTGGGCTCTAGGTTTTGATTAGGACATTCCAATCATTTGAATGGTTAATTTAAAATTATACCAGAGTTGGCTCTGCTAAACCTCCATGCCAGTCTCAGAGTCAAAAAGGTTTTTCTTAAGAACTGCCATGTGTTCAGTGCTATCCTTCCTTTAAACCTGATGACTTTTATGGTCTCTGACAATAAAGAGCGTCCACCACCATACATCACTCTGAGAATGGAGTTCTCATTATTGCTAATGTCTTATTAAACAAAGTATTCTTTTCTATTCCACCTCAATAATTTAGTCTATTTTGTTAGGTCTATGACATAAATAAAAAAACACTTTGTTTCCTGGCTGTAATGCAACAAATTAGGAACAACAACCATGACAACAACAACAAAAATACAGCAAGGGGGTGGATATTTTTCCAGGAAACTGTTGATAGGACACTAATATAGTTAGTTGGTCAATAAAATCTAGTGTGCAGGTCATGTTACCTGCTTTTTTGTTCTCATAAACACAAAATGGGCACCATTTAGTAACAATATTGATGTAGGTTTTTGTTTTAACTGATGCTGAATTATAAAATAGGTCACAACAGGAATTAGACACACATCTCCACTGAATGCTAGACTTTACTATCACTATCTTTCGCAGATCCTCTGAGATTACACCCCCAATTAGTTTGCAGTTTCCTAACAGCCAAGCTTCAAAGCTGAGAAGCTGCACCTTTTATTCCTTTACATCAAAGGCTATTATTCCTTCCTTGCTCTCTTCAAATCAACATCTAGCCCCAGGATCTGTGCACTTTCCATTTCCCACCCCTCCCTATCCAACAAAGAGCAAAGCTTTCACTCAGGACTTAATGAAAGCAGTGATAAAAACCAAAGACTTGAGAAAAGAGATACTACTCGCACCCAAGGATGTCAAACTGTTTATTGTTTTTCTTGCCTCTTGTCTTTTTACCAGTGCTTATTATTTTCTCGCATCCCATGACACCTAAATCAGAAATGACTCCCTGCTCTCTTCCTGTGTGGAGCAGAAACCTTCCCTGGTCTGTGCTATTGATCGTAGTATAAAATGTTATCAGCTTAATAAGACTTAAGTTCAGAGATCATAAAGCTTCTGAGAGTAAAATATGGTCTAAAGGTGCCATTGAATTACATCTAGAATTTAGAAATGTACTCTTCTGAATCCAGTCAATCAAATATCCTGGTTTTATTTACATATATTTACATTTATAGCATTCGGCAGACACCCTTATCCAGAGTGACTTACAATTATCTCATTCATACAATTGAGTATTTGGGTGTTAAAGACCTTGCCCAGCAGTGGCAGCTTAGTGGTGGTGGGATTTAAACTCATGACTTTCTGATTAGTCCAACACCTTAACCGTTAAACTTTGGGGATAGAAATGGAGGATACAGCTAACTGACTTGCTAGTTATGTTATGCAATGTGGCCAATGTTAAACTAAATTTTAAACTATTTTTTATTTTCTCTTGCAACCATAATCTTTGGTTTATAATCTCATGAAACCTAAAAACATTTTATATTAAACATTAGTAAAAGCTTTCACGTTAGAACGAATTGAAAGCTAGCAACTGTAATGCAATTATTTTATCTACTTAACATAATCCAGTAAGCTGCATTAGTGTTGTGGGCTTATTTCTTTTCTTTAATTTTTCTTGAATATTTGAGGCAGCCCAAAGTATTATGTAAGAATGATCTTTAAAAATAGTTAATGAAGTGAATGAATACTGTACTTTATAATGCATATTTTCTTTTAACAATGCGAACACATTTAAAGCTACTTTCCTCTACAAAATATTTACACCCCCCCTCCCCAATTGCTTTATCTTACCATTTTGTTTGCATTACAAAATATGTGTTCAGAACACTTTCTCTAATCTTTTGGACTTCACTTTTGTTATTTTAATCCTCATAATTTTCCAGCTTTAGGTTAGTGTATTAGTGTTACCTAATACTCCATTACACAAGGGCTCTGTAATCTCTTACTGATTTATATTCTTACATGAGCCATATCATTTTTATGATTTTGAAACCAATATTATTCTTTGGATTAAGTCATATCTTAACATTAAATTATTTTCTAAAAGACAAACTGTATTTTCTTTTACAGTTATATACATTGATTTGCCCCTCCTGTGCATTTGTCTATAATCTTTGTGTTCTTATGAGTCAACATTTGAGATTCTTCCAGTTTTTCTTATGCAGCAAAAGGAAAAATATTCATTCTGGTAGTGTCTGGTTTTATGACTTCTATTTATGGACATTTGAAGAGATTTGGAAAGCCAGTATGTCAGAAAATTGCCATTTTCACTTCTTTTACTAACAAACCTGTAATCGGATACTGAACAATTCTGAGAAAATATGAAACAGGTAGATGCATTGTATATGTAGGTTAAAACAGAATGTTGTTTTGAGCATTCAATGCTGTAACCTTGTAATTCATAGATAGGAGAGGCATGATGGTCAGTGTAAGGGACACTACACAGCTTTAATATCTCTGAAATGATCCTGACCTTGGGTTAGTGCTTATGTGGAGTTTTGCATGGTATATTGCTGACACAAAATTACCCTTAATGTGAATAAGTTGGCTCAGTATTCTTATTGAAAAAAAAACAGATACTAAATTTAATGAGTAAATAAATTTATGAAAAGTAAATTATAAACACACAAATGTACCACACACATAGGAAATACTAAATAATATAACAAAGAATGCACAAATCTGAATGTAAATAAGTACTGTGAATGTACTTTGCATTGAACACAGAAATAACAATATATAGTATGTATTTATCGTGTATGTTGAAGTCTATTATGTTTTTGTTGTACTGCAGTGGAAACAATGGAGCCAAGGCTTTAAAATGTAGTCAAAGTTAGAATGCAACCAAAAGAATACCGGAAAAAGGTGTGTTATGGTGACTATGTAGCTCTGCAGCTGTAACAATATCTAATACAAAGTTCCAGTTGTATTCCTGTTTATATTGAAATCAGAAAAAGATTTACTGCAATGTGGCAAATTTTGATTCCCCACTTACTAATTCTTAAAAATCACATAGACTAGCTTTGGTTTGCAGTGGCCCTTTACTTTATTTTTGACCATGGACAGGAAAGATACCTGCAAGGATCTTTGACCAATCATTTTTAAAGTTCCTATTAAATCACAATGAGTGTTTCAGAACTTTTTGCCCCCTAAATATTATGAGCACCAGGACAATTACTATAAATATTTTTATGACTGATAACTAGATAGAACTTTGACAGATTTGTGACTTCCCAATTAATCTGTTACCAGGTGCCCCTTTTGGGACTCTCAGCTGAAAATGACCTACCTAAATTAACTAACATTAACTGTTTATTGAAAGTAAGCACACAAGGCTTTAAAACGTCTCTAGGTTATGTATGTAACCCTAGTTCCCTGAGGGAATGAAATGCTTTGGGAATGTGCCCGAGTGTTCAGGCTCTGAAATAATGTGTGTAATCAGTCAAAAATTGGACGCTGGCTGCCACGACTAGAAAGTATAAAACGCATATTGAGTGAAGGCAGCGGCAGCTTCTGTAAGAGAGAAGGAAGCGCTGCAGGGACCCCGAAGGTGTGGCATAAAGACGCAGCGTCTCATTCCCTCAGGGAACTAGGGTTACATACGTACCATAGAGACGTTCCCTTTCAGGAACTTAAGCTGCGTCGAAATGCTTTGGAAAAGAGAGTCCAATCAAGCCAGACTGACCAGTCCCTGCCTTGTGTGTGTCTGTCGAACACAGCTAGAGGAGAACTGAGGGGCCAGGAGTAGCACTGCGGTCTAGGTTATAGAACTGCACAAAGGTCAGCGGGGTGGACACCCGCAGCATTACATATGTCTTGGAGGGGTACCCCAGAGGACCAAGATTTTGAGGCAGCCACACTCCGGTGGAGTGAGCTCTGACCCCGAAAGGAGCGGGGAGACCAGAGGACTCATAAAAAGATGTGATAGCATCAACAATCCACCTGCTCAGAGTCTGCTTATTAGCAGGGAGGCCTCTCTTGGGAGGGTCATAGCAGATGAGCAGCTGATCGGTCTTTCTCCAAGGACCCATCTTGTGGACGTAGGTGTCCAGTGCGTGCAAACCTGATTTAGTTTCTCCTGGTCTGGGGAATGGAGGAGGAAAGAATGCCTGTAATCTTACGGGTCGTGGGATGACCGAGGGAACCTTGGGGTTCTAACTAAGACAGGGGTACAGGAAGGCACTAGCCATACCTAGGGAAAACACCAGGAAGGAGGGGGCCACAGAAAGGGCCTGCAGGTCCCCTACTCTCTTGATAAAGCAGATGGCCAACAAGAACACGGTCTTGATTAAAAGGTGCCTCCAAGATGCCTCGGCTAGAGGCTCGAAGGAGGGCTCAGACAGAACCCCCAAAACGATGGCCAGGTCCCACCCAGGCATTGTAGGTAGTACCAGAGTACCGGAGGTAGTGCCGCGGAGAAAATGTGTTACCATCGGGTCTCTGCCCAGAGGTTGCCCGGCCATGGGGGTGCAGTAAGCTGAAATGGCGGACGCTCAGGGGTCACAGCCTCCACAGCATGGGACGGAGGTGAAATATGGCACCCCCGAGCTGGGAAAGGAGATCCTTCCACAGAGGAATCTTCGAGGGCAAGCAGGTCCGCGAACCATGGTTTGCTCGGCCACCTTAGAGCTACCAGGAGAAATTCCGAATTCTTTTCAAAACTCCTGAAGCCAGTGTAGATGGAGCCCTTGCCACAGACATCGGGCGGAGCAACCACTCATGATTGATCACCACCCTGTGAGGGATGCATCTGTCGTTAGCGTTAAGCGACGACTGGGACTCCCAGCACGGGGCCCAGAGATAGGAGTTCCCTTTCAGAAACTCGAGCTGCGTCGAAACACTATGGGAACGCCCCTGCGTGACCGCGCTCTGAACCACATGTGTAATCTGACAAATAGGCGTTTGGAACGTGATGTCATCAGCGGGCGACGTCGCGTAAACAGGAAGCTACAAATAGCTGCGAGATGGACCAGACTTCTGCTTGTTCAGGTAAGCACTGTTTCACTGTGTTTTTCTGATTGAGTGATGGCTGGCAGACAGAATTACCGTAAGTGTGTTCATCCATGTCTGCATTTCATTACCGGTAAGGATTTGCACGATCGGTGTGTTGTTTGCCTGGGAGTGAAGCATGCACAATCGGCTCTCGAGGGAGTCGATTGCTCACATTGTAGCCACATGGCTATGCGCACGCTTCGCTCCCAGAGAGCACTCTTTGAGAAGAGCTTTTTCCCTCGCGGCTCCAGTCCCGCTCTCGCTGAGGCAAAGCGGCGCCGGCGCTCGTGGGGCTCGCAGACCGTTTTAGCGGCGGGGTTCGAGTCGGATGAGTCCGCTTCAGCTTCATCTGCTGAATCAAGCTTCTGCTCTCTCGAAGAAGCAGGCCCGATGGCTGCTTCTTCTCTCGGTGTGAGCAGCGCGGCATTACATGCCTCTCCTTCCGAGGAAGGTGAGCTGATGGATGCTAGCGAGCCCGTGGATTCCTTACAGCCTGTGCTGTATGAGAAACTCCTCGAGGTCGTGACGCGAGCCGTTGCTAAGCTGGATCTAGCTTGGCTCAGTGGAGCAGCAGAAGCAGCGCGCACCCAGTAAGCTGGATGAGCGTTTTCTGCGTCCTGTGTCACTTCCTCGGCGCTGGGGCCTGCCGTGTTTTCCCGATCCGCACCGTGTCCAGATCCTGGGAAACCCTGTATGCAGCGCATACTTCTTCTCGCCACTTCTCGCTCTACGTGAACATGGTTGGAGCTAAGGTGTGCGGCTACGGGGTGATGCCACGTGTTGAAGAGACGCTAGCCAGCTATCTCTCTCCTAGCGTGGCATCGTCACTGAAGGCTCCGGTGTTCCCTACTAAGCCGCTACGTGTTACATCGGCTTTAGTAGGGAAGGCTTACGTGGCAGCAGGTCAGGCTGCGGGTTGTCTCCACACCATGGGTGTGTTACAGGCATACCAGGCTGACCTGCTACGTGAGTTGGATGAGGGACTTAGCTCCGGGGCCGCTGATATTAAGGAGTTGCGTCGCGCTGCCGACTTAACCCTTCGGGCCACGAAACACATGGCGCGGGCCGTTGGTCGGTCCATGGCGGCCCTGGTGGCCACAGAGAGGCATCTGTGGCTCACCTTGTCTGACCTCCCAGACAAGGATCGAGCTGTGCTCTTGAATGCACAGATGGCTCCTCCTGGCCTGTTTGGTGACGATGTGACAGCGGTCGTGAACAGGTTTCAGGAGTCTAAAAAGCAGTCGGCTGCGTTTCAGCAGTACCTCCCTCGCCGATCTCGTGGGGCTGGTCGGCGGCAGCCCCAGCCTGGTTCTTCCGGGCACCGCGAAGCCCTAAAACAGAGCGTTGCCACCCGATCTCCGTGGGCGGGGTCTAAGGGTCCAAGGTGTCGCTCTAGGCCCAAAAAGGAGCAGGATGACCTGAGGGTCACCCTCGCCTCCAGTAAACGGGCTGTGGTGCGGAGATCCTGACGATCTGTGGTCGAGGGGGCGGTGTACACCTCATGTGGTGTCATCAGCTGCAGGGCACCGCCCCACCTGCTCTGAGTGGGTCAGAGGCCAGCCCAGAGAGGCTGGTTCCCCCTGAGGAACTTTCTGGCAGCTTGGGAGGGGCTGCCAGAAGTCTCCCGGTGCGTCCTGCGGACTATAGAGGGTGGTTACGCGATTCAGTTCGTGTCCTCTCCTCCCCGTTTTAATGGGATGTGTCCCACCCTGGTGGGACCCGAGCAGGCTCTGGTCCTGGAACAAGAAGTGCGGACACTCCTGGGGAAAGGGGCCATCGAAGGTGGTTCCTCCCTCGGTTCAAGAGTCAGGCTTCTACAGCCCGTACTTCGTCGTTCCGAAGAAGGATGGTGGGTTTGCCTTCCATTCTAGATCTTCACTCCTTGAACCGCTCTCTCAGGAGGCTCAGGTTCAGGATGCTCACCCTCAAGGGGTCGTGATGCAGATCAGGTCCGGGGACTGGTTTGTCACTATAGATCTGAAGGACGTGTACTTTCACATCTACATCCTTTCTGCACACAGGAGGTTCCTGAGGTTTGCTTTCGGGGGCGTAGCATACCAATATCGGGTCCTCCCGTTCGGCCTGGCACTCTCACCTCGCACCTTCACAAAATGCTTGATGCGGTTGGTTGATCCTGGCTCATTCGGATCACCAGGCGATTCGGCATCGAGATGTTGTCCTCGCCTGCATGAGGGTGCTTGGGTTTCGGCTAAACGCCAGCAAAAGCATGCTTTCTCCAGCCCAGAGAACCCCCTTTTTGGGCATAGTGTGGGACGCGGCCAGGATGCAGGCACGGTTGTCACCTGCTTGGGTCGAGGTCATTCTCACTGCCATCGGAAGAGTGCGGGAAGGCCAGCCACTCACTGTGAGGCAGTTCCAGAGGCTGCTGGGTCTCATGGCGGCAGCGTCCAGCATAGTTCCGCTCGGGCTCCTGCACATGAGGCCCCTCCAGTGGTGGCTCTGGGGCAGGGGGTTCTCCCTCAGGGGAAACCCGCATCGTACTATCAAGGTCTCATGGCGTGCCCTTCGAGCCTTGGATGTCTGGAAAGACCGGACATTTCTGTCCCGTGGCCCAGTGTTGGGGACTCCGTGTCGTCGCGTGACTCTAACGACGGATGCTTTCCTCACGGGGTGGGGAGTGGTCATGAGTTGCCACTCCACCCAGGGTCTGTGGAGCGGCCCACGTCTCTCGTGGCACATAAATTGCCTGGAGATGATGGCAGTGTTTTTGGGGTTTAAACACTTCCTTCCAGACCTGAGAGATCGCTATGTGTTGGTCCGCACGGACAATACGGCGGTGGTCTCTTACATCAACCACTAGGGGGGTCTCCGATCTTGCCCCTTGTACAAGCTAGCGCAAACAGTCCTCTTGTTGTCTCAGGACAGGTTCCTGTCCTTGAGGGCCATTCACATCCCGGGTTGGTTGAATGTCAGAGCAGACACCCTGTCGAGGCAGGGGCCGAGGCCTGGGGAATGGCGTCTCCACCCCGAGGTGGTGGAGCTCATATGGCGGAGGTTCTACAGAGCCCAGGTGGATCTTTTTGCGACCCAGGAGACCTCGCACTGTCCCCTCTGGTTCTCTCTCTCTCACCCAGCCCCATTAGGGCTGGATGCCATGGTACAGTCGTGGCCCAGGCTACGCCTGTACGCCTTTCCCCCGATCGCACTGCTCCCTGGAGTTCTGGAGAGGGTTCGCTGGGATGGAGTCCGTCTCCTCCTGGTAGTGCCTCGATGGCCGGGCAAGCAATGGTTTGTGGATTTGGTGTCCCTACTCGAGGGCCCTCTGTGGGAAATTCCTCCCAGGAGGGATCTCCTCTCACAGGCGGGCGGAACCCTGGTTCACCCCCGCCCAGAGTTGTGGAGGCTGTGGCTGTGGCCCCTGAAGGGGCACAGTTCGTAGCAGCTGGTCTTTCTACCGAGGTGGTGGAGACCATTCTCCACTCCAGAGCTCCCTCCACGAGGAGGTCGTACGCCGCACGATGGTGACTGTTCATGTCTTGGTGCGAGCACCATGGCCTGGAACTTGTCAATTGGCGGGTCGGTTCAGTTCTGTAGTTCCTACAGAAACAGTTTGCCGCAGGGTTAACCTCTTCGACCCTGAAGGTTTACGTGTCCGCCATTGCGGCATATGGCTCCCCGCCTGTGGGGCAGTCGCTGGGTAGGCACCCACTGGTGACATGTTTCCTCTGCGGCACCCGGAGGCTGAGGCCCGGGATGCGACCCAGAGTGCCTGTCTGGAATTTGGCAGTTGTGCTGGCGGCTCTATCTGAGCCCTCTTTCAAGCCATTAGCCGATGTGGCCCTTAGGTTTTTGTCTATTAAGACCACCTTCCTCTTGGCAATTTCCTCCCTGAAGAGGATCAGGGATCTGCAGGCTCCCTGATCCAATAAGCAGACTTTGAGCAGATGGGTAGTGGATGCGATTGTGTCGGCTCACGAGTCCTCTGGCCTCCCCGCACCGCTCGGGGTTCGAGCTCACTTCACCCGGAGTGTGGCGGCCTCTACGGCCTGGTCCGCTGGAGTGCACTCCAGGACATCTGTGATGATGCGGGTTGGTCCACCCCACTGACCTTTGTCAGGTTCTATGACCTTGACCTCAGAGCCACCCCGGGCTCCTCTGTCCTACGTGCCGAGGCCCTCACTCTCTAGGCAGGGTCTGGTTAGTGTGGTGTGATTGGACACTCGTTCTCATAGCGTTTCGACGCAGCTCGAGTTCCTGAAGGGGAACGTCTCTAGGTTACGACCATAACCCTTGTTCCCCGAGGGAACGAGATGCTGCGTCTCCGTGCCACACTCCCTGCATCCCTGCGGCGCTTACCTTCTCTCACAGGAGCTAGCGTCTGGTCCATCTCGCAGCCATTTGTTGCCCGCTGATGACGTCATGTTCCAAACACCTATTGGTCAGATTACACACATGGTTCAGAGCGCGGTCACTCAGGGCGTTCCCATAGCGTTTCAACGCAGCTTCTCGTTCCCTCTGGGAACTAGGGTTATGGTCGTAAGATGATCTTTCCAAACATGGTCATGTAGGCATCGCCGCATGACCTTGATGGTGGGGAGGGGGTTGCCCTTCTGTGAGAAACCACGGGTCCTGAGCCACCACTAAAGGGATTTCATGTACAGCAGGCCAGGTGGAATGCCTGACAGACATATCTTCATGGATGAGTGCTCACCAACTAAAACTCAACCCCAGCAAAACAGAACTGCTGGTCATCCCTGGTGATTCATCTCCAGGTCAAGATCTCCAAATAACAATTCATTACTCTCTGCTCTCCCCTTCAGCCAATGCTCGTATCCTTGGGGTAACTATGGACAATGAACTGTCCTTATTCCCACATGTTGTTAATGTGTCTCGTTCTTGTAGATTTCTTCTCTACAACATCCAAAGGATTCAACCATTTCTGTCCACACAAGCTGCCCAGGTGCTTGTTCAGTCTCTTGTGATTTCAAGACACGACTACTGCAACTTTCTGCTGGCAGGTTGTCCCCGAAACGCTATCCATCCACTGCAAATGATCCAAAACGCAGCTCCACGGGGTTCAATCAGCCCAAGTTCTCCCACGCCACCCCACTGCTGCGCTCCCTTCACTGGCTTCCAGTAGCTGTACGTATCAGATTTAAAACACTGATGCTTGCCTACAAGGTCGAAAATGGACCAGCGCCATCTTACCTCAGTGATCTCATCACATCTCGCACTGCACCACGTTGTCTGAGATCCTCCAGCATTGCTCGACTGGTATTACCTTCTCTCAGAATGAGAGGTAAGTACACTTCAAGGCTCTTCTCTGTTCTGTCACCAAGGTGGTGGAATGAACTTCCCCTAGATGTCCGTACAGCGGAGTCCCTGACTATTTTCTAGTGATGACTGAAGACCTAACTCTGGGGTTATATTTATATTAGGCTTGTAATCTGGTGTACCAGTGTAGATTTATTTATTACTAGAGACTCAAAGCACTTTTGTACGTTGCTCTGGATCAGGGCGTCTGCTAAATGCCGCAAATGTAAATATAAATGTAAATGCAAATGGATCTGATTTAAAGCAAGACCTGCTTGAGGGTCAGCATCTTGAACATGAGTCTCATGAGAGAGCGGTTCAGCTGATGTAGATCTGAGATAGAACGCAACCCTCCATCCTTTTTGGGAACATTGAAGTACCAGCTTTAGAACCATGACCAGAGCCTGCTGGCTTTCCACCAGGGTGGGAAGAATCCCCTGAAGACAGGGCAGAGGAGACCCGAACTAAATCTAGTAGCCTCGCTCTACAATGTGCAGGACCCACAGAGACACATCTGAAAGAGCTTTCCAAGCTGCCAGAAAGTGCCTTGTGGTATCAGTCTCTTGAGACTGACCTCCCGTGTCCCTAGAGCCAGGGCAGTGCCCTAAGACAGCTCTAGGGGTGGCGCGATCTCCAAGGAGAGAGCTAGCTGGAACGGGTTGTGCCCTGAAGCACCGAGTGTGGCAGGGTTAACAGACCAAGTCCCTGAGGGGGCCGTGGCAGAGTGGGCACTGGATACTGTGGTGCAAGATCTGTCACTTCACGGGGCTTCGTGCCGAGGATACCTGACAGGGGGAGTGCGAGACGTGACACTCCATTTCTGTACCTTCCGATGGGAGATGGTGGGTTGGGGTCGGGGCTGTGCCCACCGAGCAGCCCCAGCAGCAGTTCAGCCTGAAATGCCTTGTAGGACCGGCATGGTGTGCAGGGACCCGCCAAGGCGTAAACTTTACCCATGAGCGCAGACGTATTACGCAGGGTTTTGTGGGTAATGTTGGGGTATTGAGGAGGAGGCGATCCCAGGAGAGAGCTAGCTCACAGGCGTGTCTTCAACCTGCAGCACTGATCCATACTCATGTACTTTCCACCCCATTATGTGTGAATACAACGTTGAAAGGGGCTGAAGGGGCTTCGCCCATGACTTTGACACCTCAATGTGCAGTTCTTGAAAGAACGGGAGATCCCGGCATTAAGGTTGTGACCCGGTGTCAGAGAGCGCTTCTTACTGGATGGAGGGACTTTCTGCTCCTGAGCCGGCCAAGTTGTCAAGTCAAGTCAAGACAAGTTTTCTATAGCGCTTTTCACAACAGACATTGTCTTAAAGCAGCTTTACAGAAATCAACAGTTAAAGTGAATGGTGTGCATTTATCCCTGATGAGCACGCCATGGCGACTGTGGCAAGGAAAAACTCCCTTAGATGTCATGAGGAAGAAACCTTGAGAGGAACCAGACTCAAAAGGGGAACCCATCCTCATTTATGTAGCTTCGCTATGGCACAGGTCACAACCTCGAAAAAGTTTACTGCTTATTATCTTCATTATTATTAATTTTATTATTATTTTTATTATTATTATTATTATTATGAATTTATTTTATTTTACAATTTTTATTTAAAATTCCCCCTTAAGGAGTGAGCTCTGGAGTGGAGCGATCGCATAGAAATGCGAGCAGAATGTGCGTGGCACAATGAGCGCGGCACAAAATGCGCAGATCATGCACAGTAAGTGCAAAGAAACTGCACCGAAAGTGCGCACAGTCAGATCCCTCTGAAACCTGCCCTAACTCTTATTTCAGAACGTAAACACTCGCGTTCCCAAAACGTTTCGACACAGCTCGAGTTCCTGAAAGGGAATTTCCTTTCTTTTTTTTTTTTTGCCCACTACATATTAAATTAATTTCTTTATTGTGTCAGTAGGATGCAGTGTTTCACTGTCAGCTTAAGCTTAAATTGTACTGATCATTTAGAGATTTCCAATGCTATTGGGAGAAGATGTGAATTGTTTACCCAGTAGGGGTCTCACACCACATCCAATACCCATCACCCTGCTCACCCAGCTAAACATAGAGCAATCATACTCTACACACATAAACCCAGCATTGCCCCAATTAATCTTATAAAATCATGTATTGTTTTAGTAAGTACCATAAGTGTTCAGACTGCAGTCCACCAGTTGATGATCCCTAGTGAGGTGGTTTTTTTTATATTCTTCAGCTAAAATATTTCTGTAATTTACAAGGTTTTTTTTTAATTTTCCAACAGTAACAGACTATGTAAAGATCTGATTTCTGGGTGGACAGTGGGCAGGAGAAAAGTCTTCTGAAAATGACATCCTGAATAAAAAGGTGTTTGTAATCAATGAACAAACCGAAATCTGCATGATCTAAATCACCATAGTTGACACATCAGCTAGGTTCCTACAGAAGCCCCTTAAGATGAACTTATGGTCAACATTGAGATGTTTGGCGAATGACCCCATGTCTTTCTATTGGTTTATTCATTAGAGGATGTGTTACCAAAGAAACAAAAATTGCCATAGAAGGGCATTTGGAGCTTTTGGCTGCTTTAGTCTGATACCAAACTATGATCTTGTTCTCATAATATAACCCCAATATTATCAACCCTACACTGGGTACCTGTTAAGTTTCGAATCGACTACAAACTACTGCTTCTCACTTACAAAACACTAAATGGTTTAGCTCCCAATTATCTTTCCAGTCTTCTAACACGCTACAATCCGTCATGCTTCCTGAGATCTCAAAACTCCGGACTTCTAGTAGTTCCTAGAATAGCAAAGTCCACTAAAGGCGGTAGAGGATTTTCTCATTTAGCTCCTAAACTTTGGAATAGTCTTCCTGACAGTGTTCGGGGCTCAGACACTCTCCCAGTTTAATTGCAGATTAAAAACGTATCTTTTAAGCAAAGCCTACACATAACAAACATTACATCATAACCTTGTGCTCCAGAACATCTGATCACATGCACATTATCAACTTGTGCTGTTAATATCATGAACAACAGCTACGCTAATTCCTCTCCATTAGCAAATGAAGTCCACTCAGCATTTTGGTACCAATGACTTTCAACCTTAAAGTCAGGCATAAGGAGAAGAATAAGAAAGATGTGTTTCTATTGAAACATTTGCAACAAACATATTGATTATGGTGTTTGTTGGTAAGTGGTTGTTGGGTACTGTATTGTCTCTGTTCCTTTGAAAAGTTAGCATTTGTCAGCTGTACCAAAATCACAGAATCACAAAATGTTTAATTCTAATTCAGTTGCATTGTGTGTATTATGCGTCAGGATTCCCTTTCAGGAACTCGAGCTGCGTCAACAACACTTTGGGAACGCTTCCGCATTGTCCATGCTCTGAATCACTCTGGGATGAAGTGCTCTGGGTATATTGTCTGTCCATATTGGTTGTTTAATATATGTGTAAAAAAAATTAAGGCAAGCAAGAAAACAAGAAAACAAAGCACACCTTTCAGGGTTTTGATTGTCCGTCAAAACCCTGACATTGTCCACCAAGCCCCTACGTAATACATCAGCGCTGGTGGGTAAGGCGTACGCCTCAGCGGATCAAGTCGCTGCATGCCCACACACCATGGGGGTGCTACAGGTGTATCAGGCTGACCTGCTGCGAGAGCTAGACATGGGGTGCATGTTGGGAGGCTAGAAGGTCCAGGAGCTCTGCCATATGGCGGATTTAGCTCCCAGGGCCACAAAAGAGACTGCTATGGCCGTTGATTGGTCTATGGCCACCTTAGTCTCCACCGAAAGGGACTTATGGCTCACCCTATCGGATCTGGATGCCCCTCTAGTGCTGACTGGCCTATTCGGCGACTCCATGTACACAGTAGTCGATAGATTCCAAGAGGTCAAGAAACAGATTGATACCCTTAAGAGACTTCCTGGCAGCCTGGGAAGCTCTGTCAGACATGTATCAGTGGGTCCTGTGTACTGTAGTCCTGTGTACATGATTCAGTTCGGGTCTCATCTGCCCCGGTCCTATGGGGTGTGTCCTACCCTGGTGGGACCCTAGCAGGTTCTGATCATGGAACAAGAGGTAGACACTCTCCTGATGTAGGAGGCCATCGTGGTGATCCCTCCATCAGACAGTTCCCAAAAAGGACAGAGGGTTACGTCCTATTCTAGATCTACAGTGAGTCAAATATATATTTGATAGAAAGAATGGAGACATCTGTCATTTTTTTATCGTAGGTACACCTCAAATGTGAGAGACCTGACAAAAAAAAACACATTGTCTGATTTATAATTTTATAATTAATTTCCATTTTATTGCATAAAATAAGTATTTGATACAATAGAAAAATAGAACTTAATATTTGGTACAGAACCTTTGTTTATAATAACAGAGGTCATACATTTCCTGTAGTTCTTGACTAGGTTTGCACACACTGCAGCAGGGATTTTGGCCCACTCCTCCATATAGGTCTTCTCCAGATCTTTCAGGTTTGGGGCTGCCTCAGGGCAACACAGAGTATCAGCTCCCTCCATAGATGTTTTATTGGGTTCAGGTCTGGAGACTGTCTAGGCCACTCCAGGACCTTGAATTGCTTCTTACGGACCCACTGGCTGTGTGTTCACTGTCATGTTGGAAGACTCAGCCAGGACCTATCTTCACTGCTCTTACTGAGGGGAATAAGGTTGTTGCCCAAAATCTCCCGATACATGGCCCCATCCATCCTCCCCTCAATACGGTGCAGTCATCCTGTCCCCTTTGCAGAAAAGCACCCCCAAAGCATGATGTTTTCACCCCCATGCTTCACAGTTGGGATGGTGTTCTTGGGATTGTACTTATCCTTCTTTTTCCTCCAAAGTGGAGTTCATACCAAAAATGTATATTTTGGTCTCATCTGACCACATGACCTTGTCCTATGCCTCCTCTGGATACATCCAGATGGTCTTTGGCAAACTTCAGAAGCGCCTGGACATGTGCTGGCTTGAGCAGGGGGACCTAGCACGTGCTGTAGGATTTTAATCCATTACGGTGTAGTGTGTTATTAAAAGTAACTGTTAAGATTGTGGTCCCAGCTCTCTTCAGGTCATTTACCAGGTCCTTCTGTGTAGTTTCAGGCTGATCTCTTACCTTTCTTAGAATCATTGATACTGCATGAGGCAATATCTTGCATGGAGCCCCAGTTCGAGTAAGATTGACAGTCATCTTGAATTTTTTCCATTTTCTAATAGATGGGCCTCCACACACTAGGCAGGTACTGGTCAGTCTGGCGGTATTGGACTCTCACTCCCAAAGCGTTGTTGACACAGCTTGAGTTCCTGAAAGGGAACGGCTCTATATTACGTATGTAACCCTGGTTCCTTGGGAGAACAAAACGCTGCGTCTCCATGGCACACTGCCAGCATCCCTGCAGCGCTTCCTTCTCCTTACAGAAACTAGCATCGGCTTCACTCAATGCACATTTAAAGCTTCTTGGTCGTGACGTCACCCCACCGGTGACGCCACGCTTTCCATTGGACGGATTACACGTGATTCAGAGGGTGGACAACGTGGAAGCGTTTCCAAAACATTGATGATCGTTCCCCCAGGGAACCAGGGTTACATACATAACCTGGAGACATTATCAGCCACTGCACCCTCACATAACTTGGTCACATCACTAACAACTTATACATATTCCTTGTCACCTTGATTAGCATTTGAATAAAAATTCACTCTTCACAGCACTTATTGTCTCATGTTTGTCTTCCACGGTTGTCGTTATGTACCACAGTTTACGGCTTCTTGATCACATTGTTTGTACATTTGCACCTTTTTATTAAATATTATCTGCACTTTAATCTGCTCTCCTCATTATTACATGAAAACAGGATACAAAATGTCAATTATCTCAAACATAAGTAATACGAAGTCATTGAATTACTTATGTTTGAGATAATTGACGTTTTCCATTTTGATTCTTTGTTTAATATTTGTTTTATATTCTAAAAAAATATCTGCACTTGCATTCATCTTCAAATTCTTTAATGTAGATGAATGCAAGTGCAGATATTTTTTAGAAAGCAAATATAAAACTAAGAATCAAAACACAAACTAACCAGAAACATGGATAAGACAAACTTAACTTGAGCATGAGAAAGAACAATATGAGAAGACAACTAGTAGTGAAACATGAGTGCCAACACATATTTCAATAATAGTGCTCATGTGACCTAATGCAGTTGCTGGTAAGTGTAATCCTTTAGCATAATTCTGACAAATCTATAAAATCTATTTTATTTTAAAACTTTAGAACTGAATATTTTACCCTATACCACCAGAAGTATGTGGGCACCTGACCTATAAACCCATTATTTTTAATAGTCTGTCTCCAATATGTTGCAGCAATGTTGGAAGCTAACAATTGTGCAGAATGTTTTTGTATGCCTTAGAATAGAGATTTCACTAGAAATAAGGGTAGTAAACCTGTTTTAGCATGGCACTGCCCCAGTGTACAAAGCAAGCTGCATGGAGTCAAGTTTATTTATTTACATGGAGACAGGGTCTTCCAAGGTTGCAGTAACTGGAAGAACTTGTGTGGCCTGCAAACAGCCTTGACTTTGGGCCCAGACTAGAAACCAGAAATCTGACTACATTATAGGCAAATCCCTACAGCTATACCTTAAAAAGTGGCAAGCCATCTAAAAAGCAGGAAACCAATTGGAATGTTAAAATTAGATGTTTACCAAGCACATGGGTGTGATGGTCAGGTATCCACATACTTTTGGTAATACAAGATTTATAAAAACTCTAAAGTATATAAGAAAAGCACTGTGATATTAAATTCTAAATGTCTAGATCCTCTGTGTCCACTATATAAATAATTGGGCCACATTTTATTTTAAAGTATAACAAATACATGGTAATTAATACATTTAATTTGAATTTTTCAGAGGTGGCAAAAGTACACACATCCTTTACTTAAGTAGAAGTACAGATACTCATGTTTTAAAATACTCAGGTAAAAGTTGAAGTACTGATTAAACTTTTTTACTCAAGTGAAAGTAAAGAAGTCTTGGCTCTGACATGTACTTAAGTAAAAAGTAGTTTGTGTCGCCATTATGAGGGAAAAACCCACAAAACGCCACCTAGAGGTTTAATTGTGTAAAACATGGCGGATTTTGTGTTTGATTTGAGACTTGGCGCATGAATAAAACAAAAGTTTACTGATTAAAAATATTTTTATCTGGAGTTTATTTTATATCTAAGTAAAGAAAGGACGTCGTGGATAAATGTATTTTTTTTCGAAGGTTTTAATCTCCCATCTTTTATATTTAGATATTTATTTATGTATTTACATTTTTTTATAAAAATGGTAAAAACAGAAATGCGCGCTGAATTGATAGCGCGTTAATAAAATTTTGTGCCGTTTACAATAATTTAAATTTTGACAGCCAAATATATATATATATATATATATATATATATATATATATATATATATATATATATATTAATACAAAAAACGAATTAAAAATGTTGTTACCGAATGAATGTGTCCAGGCTGAAGATCCACATATAGAACACAAGCAGAGAAAAGATGATGATGATCATGAATGTGTCTGTTCTCAGTCATGTTTCCATCACTGACTCCCTCTGTCTCATCCACATTAACCCCAAACTTCTTACTGCCTTCTGCCTGCTCATTCTTAGCTCCATAAACTAGTCTACATCTGTGGTGAGTGAGAGACAGGACTTTATACACCAGCGGATTGAAAAAGACGCACAGTAACGGGAAATCGGTTGTTCCGCTGAAATCAGCGCGCAGTGAAAATTAAAAAAATATTTCACCAAATCAATGGATTAAAACTAAAGTAACGAGCCTGTTTTGAAAATGTAAGAAGTAAAAAGTACAGATATTTGTGTAAAAATGTAATGAGTAAAAGTGAAAAGTTGTCTAAAAAATAAATAGTGGAGTAAAGTACTGATACCAGAAAAATCTACTTAAGTACAGTAACGAAGTATCTGGAATTTTTCAATACTTTTTTGGATTTTAAAGTAAAAACTCTCTGGTTATTATCATCAGTAATTTAGAGTTTACAAAAAGAAGTCACTGTTTACTTTATAAATTGAGTAAGTACATGCTATTTAATATGAAAATAGAAATCAGACAATCTGCCTAAAAGTGACATAATAGTAAATCGTATATAGGCATTTTTGTTTTTTTTTCAAGAAATTATTAGGTAGGGAAGGAATTAAGCGCTTTGGTTGTGCTGTTTAGAAAGTAATGATGATTATATTCCATCATGTTGGGAAGATACAGTACATCCCAAAGTGTTTATTCTTCTTTTTACATCATAATTTCCCAAGCAATATTTCTTAAATTAATTAAACAATGTTTCATACTTTTATTGGTTTATTGTAAAATTTCATAATGTGAAACATCCAAGAGAAAGTTCAAACAAGTTTTATATATATAAATATGTATGAATGTAAGTGTATCACTTTTTTTACACTGTTTTTTTTTAGTTTTGATGTGTATCTTAATTTGAATATCAATGCCATAGATTTCATTTTTCTCATAACCAGCTATGTTCTGTACCTACGCATTTCAATCAATTCTACTGCTACATCTTTATTATAAAGTTACATAAATTGTGCAAGTATTTAAAGTCTCTCACTTTATACACTTTAATATACACTGACTAGGCATAACTTTAAGTACACTGAGCAGGCATAACATTGTGGCCACCTGCCTAATATTGTGTTGGTCCCCCTGTTGCTGTCAAAACAGTTCTGACTAATCAAGCATTAACAGCATTACCTTCTTCAGTAATTTGAGCTACAGGAGTTCGTCTATTGGATCGGACCACATGGGACAGACTTCGCTCACCACGTGCATCAATGAACCTCAGCCGCCCATGACCCTGTTGCTGGTTCACCACTGTTCCTTCCTTAGACCACTTTTGATAGAGACTATCTTTTGAACACACTACAAGAGCTGCAATTTTGGAGATGCTCTAACCCAGTCACCATCCCTTGTCAAACTCGCTCCAAACCTTTCGCTTGCTGCCTAATAATATTCACTTCACCGCTCATAATGTTATAGCGTCATGATGCCTGGTCAGTGTATAATGAGTGAGGTATAAAAGAAAATGTAACAAAAAATGTCATTTTACTCAGACTTTAACAGTAAAAAAGTATTTTTATCACTAGTCAACTCTTCATAAATAGTTTTTTATCTTCTTCTTCTCTAAATTTGTAGTGATTCTTTTAAAGCAGTTTTAGAAGATTGATTTAAAAATCTCTTTTCCATATTATAAATGAAAACTAGAATATTATAAATTAGTATAAATATAATAAACAAATAAACAATATATATAAATAATAGTATATAATATAAATCCTAAATACATTTTTAAATGACTTTATAATCATGTTTTAAAACTTTAAATTAAGTGTCAATATCCATTAAAATTTACATTACATTTACATTTACATTTGCAGCATTTTGCAGACACCCTTATCCAGAGCGACGTACAAAAGTGCTTTGAATCTCTAATGCCACATTGCCACTAATAATGACTCGTGCAAACATGTAAAGCCACTGTAATATTTAATAACCAATATGAAATATTATAAACATGACATTCATGCAGAGTAATGCAAAGAAATTAAATAGAAAACAACTTACAGAGATTGTTATTGAATTTTGAAAATGTAATGTTAAAACAATAAATGCACTCTAGTCTGGAAGTATGAATTTTTGTAATTGTTTTGGTGGTTTTATGATTATGCACAGGGCATTCATAGCTATAAAGGTTAATACAAGTCCTAATAATAAAAATGTTTATAATAATAAAGACCAGTGCCACTTTGAATTATAACATGATTGTTAGGAATGACTCTCTCAAATTATTAGAGCTTTAGAATGTGTTATTATGGGTTACTAATGTCATTAAACATAGCAATGAAATTTCAACATACAGCACCTGAAACGTCTCTTAACCTGTTTCCCTACACATTACTTCAACATGATAAAATGTGTTTAATAATGTTAGTACACTCCTCAAAACCAGGGACAGGTTCTTTATACCGCATTTGAATTTGAGTGAATCCTTCGCCCAGTGTTCACTGACAGGAATATTAAGTAAGGCAGCTCGGGCAATATAGAATATAAATGAGCTTATTTTACACTGCACAGCCTCACAGAGCGATGCAAAGACTTGGCTCTCTGCAATAAATCATTCCCTTTGAGACAGCTGCGTACTCATAGGGCATTGTTTAATACTATCTGCAATAGAGAGAAAAAAAGTAAATTGGTTTACATTTCGCAAGAAATGGTACTGCATCCACAACGCATGATTTCACTGCAAAGGGAAAGACTGTATTTGACTTATTGATAATAATGAACTAAGAGATTAGGAAACATTTAGAATTCTGACAGTTTGAAAGTGGAAAAAAAAGGAAGTATTGGAGGGAAAAACGTGAAAAATTACATAGTGGACTTTCATCAGTCTGTCATCAATAAAACCCATGTGCAGAAATATATATAGAAGCTAAACTGAAATGATCAGTTTTTTTACCATTGTGTCCATGATAGAACATTGATACAGTATGTGCAGGAAATATACTTTTCCTAGCAAAGTGTAATGCACATTTCTCAAATGTATAAACTCAGCTGGCAATCTTAAACATTCCTTCCATGGGAAATGTTGTTTTATGATGGAAAGTTGCTCCTACCCTCCAACACTGCTGCTTTTTTCCCCTCCCTGCTTTTATAAGCTCAATGAAGCTCAAGTCATAGAGCTAACCACCGCGACATCTCTCCAGCATGGTCCAATATCTACAGATGGGCTTAAAAAAAGAAAGTCTATTTGTCCCGCCTTTCAGGCCCATCCTCGTTTGCTCCTCCGGGCTAAATGGGTTTTCTGTTTTCCGCAGAAAGAGGGAAGACCTTTGACACAGAATGTAACATGTCCAGTGCTTAAGCTGTTGTACTAATTTCAACATGGATATGTCGCTAAAGCTAAAAAAAAATAAATAACAAATAATATTATAATATGTATACCAGACCAGATTTATTCTACTACTGTATATGTATACCTGATCAGGTTTTCTAAAATAGATTTTAGCCTTAAATACGTTTCTGCATCTAAAAGCTGTTTATTTTATTAATAAAATGGGACAAAACCCTATTTTGCTATATAAAATGCTATTTTAGAAAAAAAAGGTTATTATTTAGATTATTGTCTAAATAAAAAGAACCCAGCCATTAGGGGGGCACAAGCCAGTGCACTCTTAGTGCCGGTCCCAAGCCCGGGTAAATGGGGAGGGTTGCGTTAGGAAGGGCATCCAGCGTAAAACATATGCCAAATCAAATATGCGGATCACAAATGAGAATTTCATACCGGATCGGTCGAGGCCTGGGTTAACAACGACCGCCACAGGTATCGTTAGCCGACAGGGTACCGGTGGAAATTGGGCTACTGTTGGCCGAAGGAGGAGAAGGAGAGGAGGAAGACGTCTACAGAGACGGCAGGAAAAGGAGCAGTGTAGGAGAGTAGAGGTTCGGGTTGGTACTTTAAATGTTGGTACTATGACGGGTAAAGGGAGAGGTAGCTGATATGATGGAGAGGAGAAAGGTAGATATGCTGTGTGTTCAGGAGACCAAGTGGAAAGGAGTAAGGCCAGGAACATTGGAGGTGGGTTTAAACTGTTTTATCATGGTGTGGATGGGAAGAGAAATGGTGTAGGGGTGATTCTGAAGGAAGAGTACAGTAAGAGTGTAGTAGAGGTGAAGAGAGTTTCTGATAGGGTGATGATCGTGAAGGTGGAAGTTGAAGGATGATGATAAATGTCATCAGTGCCTATGCTCCACAAGTTGGCTGTGAGATGGAGGAAAAGGAAAGATTCTGGAGTGAATTAGATGAAGTGGTAGATGGTGTACCTAGGAAAGAACGATTGGTGATTGGGGCAGACTTTAATGGGCATGTAGGTGAAGGGAACAGAGGTGATGAGGAGGTGATGGGTAGGTATGGTTTTAAGGAGAGGAATGTGGAAGGGCAGATGGTGGTAGATTTTGCTAAAAGGATGGAAATGGCAGTGGTGAACACGTATTTTAAGAAGAAGGAGGATCATAGGGTGACGATAAGAGTGGAGGAAGGTGCACACAGGTGGACTATGTGCTATGCAGGAGATGCAACCTGAAGGAGATTGGAGACTGTAAGGTGTTGGCGGGGGACAGTGTAGCTAGACAGCATCGGATGGTGGTCTGTAGGATGGTTTTGGAGGCGAAGAAGAAGAGGAGGAAAGTAAGGATTGAAAGAAGAATAAGATGGTGGAAACTGAAGGAGGAAGAGTGTAGTGTGAGGTTCAGGGAAGAGGTCAGACAGGGTCTTGGTGGTGGTGAAGAGGTGCCGGATGATTGGGCAACTACTGCAGGAGTGATGAGGGAGGCAGCTAGAAAAGTACTTGGTGTGACATCTGGAAATAGAAAGCAAGACAAGGAGACGTGGTGGTGGAATGAGGAAGTGCAGGAGAGCATTAGGGGAAAGAGGTTGGCAAAACAGAAGTGGGATCGACAGAGTGATGAGAAAAGTAGGCAGGAGTACAAGGAGATGCGGCAGCAGGTAAAAAGGAATGTGGCAAAAGCCAAGGAAAAGGCATATGAGGAGCTGTATAAGAGGTTGGACACTAAGGAAGGAGAAAAGGATTTATACCGATTGGCCAGGCAGAGGGACCGAGCTGGGAAGGATGTACTGCAAGTTAGAGCAATAAAGGATGGAGAGGAAATGTGTTGACTAGTGAGGAGAGTGTGTTGAGAAGGTGGAGGGAGTATTTTGAGCAGCTGATGAATGAGGAAAATCACAGAGAGAGAAGGTTGGAGGATGTGGAGTTGGTGAAGCAGGATGTAGATAGGATTAGTAAGGAGGAAGTGAGAGCAGCGATTAAGAGGATGAAGAATGGAAAGTCGGTTGGACCAGATGACATACCGGTAGAAGCGTGAGATGTTTAGGAGAGATGGCAGTGGAGTTTTTAACCAGATTGTTTAACAGGATTCTGGAAGGGAGAGGATGCCTGAGGAATGGAGAAGGAGTGTGCTGGTACCGATCTTTAAGCATAAGGAGATGTGCAGACCTGCAGTAACTACAGGGGAATTAAGTTGATCAGTCACACCATGAAGTTATGGGAAAGAGTAGTGGAAGCCAGGCTGAGAGAAGAGGTGACCATCTGTGAGCAACAGTATGGTTTCATGCCGAGGAAGAGCACCACAGATGCCTTATTTGCTTTGAGGATGTTGATGGAGAAGTATAGAGAAGGACAGAAGGAATTGCATTGTGTATTTGTGGATTTAGAAAGCGTCGACAGAGTGCCAAGAGAGGAGTTGTGGTATTGTATGAGGAAGTCAGGTGTGTCAGAGAAGTATGTGAGGGTGGTGCAGGACATGTATGAGGACAGTGTGACGGCAGTGAAGTGTGCAGTAGGTACGACAGACTGGTTCAGGGTGAAGGTTGGACTGCATCAAGGATCGGCCCTGAGCCCTTTCCTGTTTGCAGTGGTGATGGACAGGTTGACGGACGAGGTCAGACAGGAGTCTCCTGGACTATGATGTTTGCAGATGATATTGTGATTTGTGGTGAGAGTAGAGAGCAGGTTGAGAAGAGCCTGGAGAGGTGGAGATATGCGCTGGAGAGAAGGGGAATGAAAGTCAGTAGGAGTAAGACAGAGTACATGTGTGTGAATGAGAGGGAGGGCAGTGGAGTGATGCGGTTGCAGGGAGAAGAGGTGGAGAAGGTGGAGGAGTTCAGGTACCTGGGGTCAACAGTGCAAAGTAATGGAGAGTGTGTTAGAGAAGTAAAGAAAAGAGTGCAGGCAGGGTGGAGTGGGTGGAGAAGAGTGACAGGAGTGATTTGTGATAGTAGGGTATCTGCAAGAATGAAAGGGAAAGTTTATAGGACTGTGGTGAGACCTGCGATGTTGTATGGATTAGAGACAGTGGCATTGAGTAAAAGACAGGAGGTGGAGCTGGAGGTAGCAGAGCTGAGGATGTTAAGGTTTTCGTTGGGAGTGACGAGGATGGACAAGATTAGAAATGAGTTTATTAGAGGGACAGCACATGTAGCATGTTTTGGTGACAAGGTGAGGGAGGCGAGATTGAGATGGTTTGGACATGTGCAGAGAAGGGACATGAATTATATTGGTAGAAGAATGCTGAAGATGGAGCCACTAGGTAGGAGGAAAAGAGGAAGGCCAAGGAGGAGGTTCATGGATGTGGTGAGGGAAGACATGCAGGTAGTTGGTGTGAAAGAGGCAGATGTAGAGGACAGGGTGGTATGGAGAAGGATGATCCGCTGTGGCGACCCCTAATGGGAGCAGCCGAAAGAAGAAGAAGAAGAAGATTGTCTAAATAAAAAGCGTCACATTGTATTTTATTTCTATTTGTACAACAGCAATGTTTTACTGATTAAATTTCTATTAATTAAAGAACATCATACTTCATTTATAGTCAGTGTCTATAATAACTAGTCTATTATCTATTTACATTCCACCCCAACCACTTTTCTGTACATCATCTTTTGGGGCCCATATTTCCTCTGGGTTCTCTGGTTTCCTCCAAACTCCCCGAAACTTGATTGGTGACTCTGAATTTACATGGGGTGCATGTGTCTGCATAATGGTGTTGTGTGATTGACTGATGTCTCATTCAAAGTGTATTCCACAATTTACACTTAGTAGTAAAAACACACGTGATTATTTAAATGTCCTTGGTTCAGATATATAAACAATTTCACAAGAATTAATAAATCAAATTGACACACTACTGTCTTTCAGTTTATTTACTTTTATAAATAATTGTTTTTACTATATGTAAATTGTCTTACAGCATTTTAATGCTAAATGTAATTGCATATTTTTTTTTACATTTATATTCTTAAAACAAAACTATATAAAATGGTGGATAAGCTTAATTAAATCTTATAGTTTTTGTGTAGAACCTAAAATGAGAGGGTTGTACTTGATTCTATGACTGTATTTGAGGTTGCTTAATCACATTATTTCCTCATGTATCTAACCATTCTCGTATTCCTATTTGTCCATTTTTATATATTATCTTTATTTTTAACACCAATTCTGTACTGGAACAATAGGAAATAAAAGTCAATACAGCAAGTGATAGCAATATTTTATACATATTAAGAAAGCCCTATGAATATGGTGCCTCATTGGCAGCAGCTGAGACAAAACTCACTGGTTCAATAAAGTGAAAAACAGAAGAGTGTGTTGCAGTGAGAAAGATTACATTTGCACCATTTGGTTTGTGTGATATAGGAGCTGGCATCTGAGTGGCTTTTTTCCCCCTGAGGAGATCGAGCCAATATCATTAAGATTTACACAGCTAGATGTTGTGACTCACACCTCCTCCCATGCCTGTATGCATGTAGGCACACACACACACACACACACACACACACACACACACACACGGTTTCATGTGTCTGGTAAGCATGAGCAGAAAAGTAAAAAAAAAAAAAGGTATTTACTAAGGTGAGTAGCTCAAGACAACAGATATTAAAATAATATAGGAATGAATGTAGCTTAGTTATAAAAATGGGGAATAAAACACTTCTACCGGTCGATCGCAAAGTTAGTGTGGGTAGATGGCATGACAAAAAAAAAGATATTTATTTATGCATTTTTATAGTAGGTAGAGTATTTTGACTTGGTCATTTTATAAGTAGCTCGCATGCTGAAAATGTGTGCACCCCTGCTTTATGGTATGCTATTGGGACAATACACAATAGTGTAATATTGACACAATAGTGGTGTGATGCAACCTGACCCAAACTTACGACTTGATTGTTGACTGTTTTCCTGATCTGACATTTGAATCATCATACTGTTTACCCATTTATTGTTCCATTCAATTTTCTGGAATGTCCATAATACACATTAGATCCTGTTATCACTTATGTTCATGTTTATTATTTTATAGCAGCTATTAAGGGAAACCATTCCTAGCATGCCTGTCATTTTTCACTCAAGTGAAAAAAAATCATATTGAGAAATTGTTATGTTATTAAAAAAGTGAATATTACATTACTGGGAAAATAGGCAAAGGACAAAATTGTCTGTCCCAAAGCCTTTCCCAGAATGGTTATATATTACCCTGGAGAGTTCTTTTACATATTAAATGTCTTTTTATTATTATTATTTTATTAAGTGTCTTTCCTGGAATTATAAATACAGAGTTGAGCAGTTCCACTTCTACTTATTTCATTAGATGACATTCCAAGAGTGCTACAAGAAACAAACTGTGATGTTTCACTTTTGCTGTGTGTCACTAAGATCTGTGCCATTTGTGCTTGCTACATAAAATGTCAACAGCTGTATTAACTACAGCATACTACAGTAAAATTATCAATGTAATCAAAGGACATGGCAAACCATAAGTTTTTTCATTAATAAATCAAAAATTCTTTGACTTTTGCTTTAAAATAAGAATGCATATTAGGAAGGAAGGGAAGCCAGTTACACCATAAGCACTTTTAACAGGAATGTACAAATGAATGTCAGCTAATTAGTGAACAGGCTTTTAGTGATTGTGGCTTCCTTGGGATCTATTTCCACTGGCAAAAATAAAGAAAAATATTTGCCAATGTTGTGTCTGAAATGCCAGTTATTCCATATTTATTTAATTTAATTTGAATAAAACAATATCACACTTTCCATACTGTTTTACTGATTACCTGCAGCCTTGTGTTCCTAGCCAAATCACAGCCACTGTGATATTTAATATAATGAGTACTTTTGCCTGTGAGATATTGCATTATTTGTGTTAGGATTTAGAAGAACCATTTAATGCTGTTTTTAAATCTGGTCCTTGAGTTTCCTATCCTTGGTCCTGGGGCTCACTGGTGCGGTTCACAATAGTTGTAAAAGCTATTCACTCTTGGCAGCACATGCTGAGTAACACGATTATTTTAACTCAACACATTACTTCCTGCTTCTACTCTAAAGATGGCATTGAAAATGGTGGTCAATGAAGGAGATCAAGCACCTTATTGATATATAAAACCAGATTGTCACGCAAATGGAGCAACTGAGAACATAATGAGAAAAGCACATCTTGTGCCGACCTGCATGACTAAAAAAATCTTCTACTAGAATGGCTTCTTTATCACAGGTACTCTTGCACAATGACATACTGCACATCCAACAAGCACTATCTCTTACTGCTTTAGGCTTGGTGATAAATGAAAATACTGAAAGCAGTACATGGATAAAAATAATGTGTAACAATGTGCAGTGATTATATAAAATGACACGTGGTCCAATGTTCTAAAGGAATTATTAAATGTAAAAACAAAACAGTAAATCTGGGCTCCACCCCCAAACATGTACATTCAGACCAATCTCATATGAGTAAAAGTGTGCATCATAATGTCTTTATGAGTTATTGATAAAGAAAAATTTTAACAAGCTAATTTGCATATAATTTGAAGGACAGCTGGAATTTCCAAAGCTGCTGTTACAGAAAACAAACTCAAGCAACAAACTTTTGTAGAGCAGCAACCTTCTAAATAATCAGTCAAACTGAAAAGCTCAAATATTATGACTTCACTAAAAATATACCCAGAAACATTAAGCACCATAAACCCTTAGCAGTTAATTAAACTTTATTAAAGTTACATGACATTTTCATAACATTTTATTGTACAAAACAAGCTTATACAGAACAAACCCTGTGTAGCAAAAAGTCCAAGAATAAGTATGTATGCCTGCATATTGTATTACGCTGTAATACATGAACATTTATTCATACAGAATCCTGAATTCTATAGCTGTGGGTGTATAAAGCAATCAGAGCTTCATGAATTATTCTTTAAGTATTCCTCCTGCATGCTGTATTGAGGAAAGACATAATTAAATCCAATTATTTTACACAGTTGACATAACTATAGCCTGAGAAGCACATGAAAACTATTTCCACTATTGCACTTCTGTACTTACACTCAACATAATCTTGTTGGATAGACCTTTTCTATGAAAGGTCAATTTAAAGAAAATAAATAAAGAAATGAAATAAGGCTAATGAGCAGCTGCAAGGTTTTATCTCTGTGAATATAATAATTAGTCAACAATAAAAATAAAAAAAAGAACAGTGCTTGGGGAAAATTATTACATAAGACATTAATCATAAAAAATGTAATCGATCTCAAATATTTAATGCAGTCGAAAGTACAACTTGTATTACTCTGTTTTTCTTCGAATCGATCATGGAGAGAAAATCCTACATAATTAAAATTCTTCTAGCAGGATCAAACCATTAAGATTTTTCTTTCTCATTTAGAAGAAAAAAAAAGAAATGTTCTGCCACATGATGATGTATAGGCTCTTAAAGAAGTGGATAAATGATTGTGCTTCTTATAAAAATGACTGCTTAATTAGATCCGAGACATAAAAATTGTGTAATATAGCTTGTGCTTCCAAGTGCAACAAAAAGTTAATTAAGATTTGTCACATATTATAAAGTTTGAACTTTACAATTGCAAAAGAAAATTACAGTGGAATCAGCAGCGGTATCTTCTCGAATACAAAGTAGGGAATGTAAATTTCATTAAACGGCTTGTGAATGAGAGGTGAAATTGTGGCCTGCAGGCAGTATTCAGTGTGGGAAATGACAAATTACATTTAGCTTGATATACATTCTTCTATTATACAAATGACTCGGTTTGGATGTTTAAAAGAAGATGTCATGTACTTTATATAGTTTTGGCCATATTGTGTTGAAGTTGTTTCATGTAAGCCCCATAAATGTTCCTTTAATATGATGAATAACAGGAATAGTTTAAAAAAGTATTCACTGTGGAATAAAACATTGTGTTAAGAAAATTTCACTTTACCAAAACCAATGAGTGCAACTCCTCAAAAGAAGATTTCTGTTGTCTTTTACATTATAAACAGCAATTTCATCATCATTTTTTTCTCTCTTTTCTGAAGTTAGTCATTTAGAAACCATCATTACAGAGAAACAGTAATGCTTATATTGCTGCATACAGGAAACCTTTCCGTGATCGAAAACTGATCAAAAAAGACTTCTTCATGACAAATATTACCATACAGAAACATTTTATATATTAGATAGGGACTCGCACATTTCATCTATTGATAGTTATATTTAATGTTATAAAGTAACCACAAAACAAGATTTCATTTATATTTCACATTATATAAACCTTTCCTCTCCATCCTTATAGTTTTTACCCTTTCCTTACAGTTACAGAGAAACTGCAAAAATAATTACTTTTTAATGATGGAAAACTGAACACTGCAAACATTTACATTTACTCTTACGGCATTTAGCAGGCGCCATTATCCAGAGCGGCATACAAAAATGCTTTGAGTCTCGATCAATGAATACATCAAAACTGGTTCACTAGGTTATAGACTTAAGATACCATTATACTAAAACTCTATTGAAAGGAATTAAAGCACACTTTATAAACAAACAAACAAACAAACAAACAAACAAACAAACAAACAAATAAATAAATAAATAAATAAAGACAAACAAACAGGACAAGAGTGCTAGTTTAAGTGTTTCAGGAAGAGATAGTTCTTCATCGGTCATTTGAAGATGCAATGGACATCTGAGTGAAGTTTTTTTTAACAGTTTTTGTCTGTTTTCATAACTAATGCACAGCACTTCAATAACTTTCTCCTTCCATCTCACAGTCCTATAACCAATGTCCTATATTACATTTACACACTATATGCCTTAATTTTATAGACAACCTTACATTTACACACTATACGCCACACAGTTTCTTCTCTTTGATCTTGTGCTGTTCTTTTCAAGGTCTTTACATATGAACTGCTCTGTAATCAATATGACTGTATAATGAATAATTTATTCCGGCTGTGTTTGTGTCCATGTTTCTACAAGTGTGCGAGAGTTTAGTGAAGCATTAAAGCAGGTTTGAGACATGAAAAGACTCAGACGAACACAGTAATGAAAAGGGATTTATACTGTGAGAGTGTGTGTGTGTGTGTGTGTGTGTGTGTGTGTGTGTGTGTGTGTGTGTGTGTGTGTGTGTGTGTGTGTGTATGTGCATGTGTGTATTCTCATGAACTTTGAGTTTAAAGCATCAATAATTGATTAGGACTTTAAAGCACTAGTATAAGAACATGATGGCATTATTAAATAATAACTTGTACAGCGTGTTCATGTTTTTCTGTACAGCCCTTTTGGCTTTTGGCACTTTGCTTGGCTTTTTTTTTCAGGCTTTGAAGAAAATATTTCAGAACTGTCTAACCTGTAGGAAAAATACCCGGTGAGGTACAAACCGGGTTGAAGCTGAAGGTCAGATTTATACATAGCATACTTTATTTAAGTCAGAACACAGAGGACTTCTGAGTATCAAATGTCAAACGTCAGCTTGGAGCTTGAAAAATAAAACAATACAAGTCTACTAGGATACACAACAGCTAGTGTACAGTAGAACACTGCCTGTGCATGTTTATTTTCTGAACTCTTTCCCTCTGTGTGTCCTCTTAATTAGCTAATATAATATTTTATAAAGTTGATAAGGTAGCCATAAATATTACAATTAACCTGTCACATTTGTAAAATATTTGTCATATACAATATACTGTACATACTAACTACAGTGATATATTCACAATTACTTAAATGCATTCACTAAGGGTCATAGTCACAAATTACGTGTACAGTAAGGAATTAATAACAGTGCACAATACTTTATTATTTAGGTTATTAGAGGAGATGGTCACTTAAACATAGATAATTAACTAAATATTTTCTGGGGAAAGTTTTGAACTTCATGTGAGCCATAAGTGTAACAGATCATTCAAATAGAATACATGAATTCTTTACAGGATGGCACATCATATGTCCAAAACTTTGGCTTCATTTGATTCATTTTACCATTAATTTTACCAAAACAATAATCAATGAGAAATATATTAAATAGTACATCACAAAATCTCACCTGTCTAAAATTGTGTGGCTACAGCATTTCCAAAATATGATATAACAAAATAAATAAAAATAAATAAGAGGCATTAAGAAACTAGTTTCTTAAACTGTCCATCATCGTCACTCCCAATGAATCTTCATCTTCAGCTCTGCCACCTCCAGCTCCACCTCCTGTCTTAGAGTCAATGCCATTCTCTCTAAACCATACAACATAGCAAGTCTTACCACAGACCTATAAACTTTCCCTTTCACTCTTGCAGATACCCTTTTAACACAAATCACTCCTGTCACTCTTCTCCACCCACTCCAATCTGCCTGCACTCTTTTCTTTACTTCTGTCATTCCACCTGCACACTTCACTGCAGTCATATTGTCCTTATACATGTCCTGCACCACCCTCACATACTTCTCTGACTCACCTGACTTCCTCATACGATACCACAACTCCTCTCTCGACACCCTGTCGTACGCTTTTTCCAAATCCACAAACACAGAATGCAACTTCTTTTGACCTTCTCTATATTTTCCTATTAACATTTTTGAAACAAATATTGCATTTGTAGTGTTCTTCCTTGGCATGAAACCATACTGTTGCTCTCAGATGCTCACCTCTTCCCTCAGCCTGGCTTCCACTTCTGTTTTCCATAACTTCATGGTGTGACTGATCAATTTATTCCCCTGTAGTTACTGCAGGTCTGCACATCTCCCTTATTCTTAAAAACTGGTACCAGCAGATTCCTTCTCCATTCCTCAGGCATCCTCTCCCCTTCCAAAATCTTGTTAAACAACCTGGTTAAAACCCCACTGCCATCTCTTCTAAACATCTTCACACTTCTACTGGTCCAGCCGACTTTCCACTCTTCATCCCCTTAATCGCTGCTCTAACTGCCTCCTTACTAATCCTATCCACTTTACCATCTTCACATCCAACCTTCTCTCTCTCATTTTTCTCATTCATCAGCTGCTCAAAATACTCTCTTTACCTTCTCAACACCCACTTCTAACTAGTCAACACATTTACATCTCCATTCTTTATTGCACTAAATTGTAGCACATCCTTTCCAGCTTGGTCCCTCTGCCTGGCCAATCGATACAAATCCTTCCTTAGTGTACAACTTCTCATACAGCTCATCATATGCCTTCTCCTTAGCTTTTGCTACATCCCCGTTCACCTGCTGCCACATCTTCTTGTACTCCTGCCCACTTTTCTCATCTCTCTACTGATCCCAATCCTGTTTTGCCAACCTCTTTCTCCTTATGCTTTCGTGTACTTCCTCATACCACCACCACGTCTCTTTGTTTTCCTTTCTCTTTCCAGATGTCACACCATGTACCTTTCTAGCTGTCACCCTTATCACTCCTGCAGTAGTTGCCCAAACATCCAGCACCTTTTCACACCCACCAAGCCAGTGTCTGACCTCTTCCCTGAATCTTACACTACAGTCTTCTTCTTCAGTTTCAACCAGCTTATTCTTTATTCAGTCCTTACTCTCTTCCTATTCTTCTTCAGCTCCAAAGCCACCCTACAGACCACCATCCGATGCTGTCTAGCTACACTGTCCCATGCCAACACCTTACAGTTTCCAAACTCCTTCTGGTTGCATCTCCTGTATAGAATATAGTCCGCCTGTGTGCACCTTCCTCCACTCTAATATGTCACCCTATGCCTCTCCTTCTTCTTAAAATTCACCACTGCCATCATTTTAGCAAAATCTACCACCATCTGTCTTTCCACATTCCTTAAGGCCATACCTGCCTATCACCTCCTCATCACCTCTGTTTCCTTTACCAACATGCCTATTAAAGTCTGCCCCAATCACCAATCTTTCTTTCCTATGTACACTCTCCACCACTTCCTCTAACTCACTCCAAAATCTTTCTTTCTTCTCCATCTGACAGCCACTTGTGGAGCATAGGCATTGATGACATTTATCATCACCCCTTCAACTTTCAACTTCACGTTCATCACCCTTTCAGAAACTCTCTTCACCTCCACTACACTCTTGCTGTACTCTACCTTCAGAATCACCCCTACACCACTTTTCTTTACATCCACTCCATGATAGAATAGTTTAAACCCACCTCCAATGTTCCTGGCCTTACTTCCTTTCCACTTGGTCTCCTTAACACACAATATGTCTACCATTCTCTGTTCAAATTTAATACTAATATCTTAATAAAAAAAAAAAAAACTTGCAGACAGAAAAGATATTATATACCCATTTTCAAACAGTTTAATAACATTTTTACAAAGTGGTTATTATTAATTTTGAAAGGAATTGAGTGCATTTCAGACAGTTTTCTTGTACAGATGTGTACAATCCTAGCTGCTCTGAACAAAAATGGCTGAGTGAACAGCATTCATATGGAAATCTCTAAATAGCTTCTCTAATCTGAGCCAGGAGTGATGGCTCTCACTTTTTATTGGTCCATATGATAATGAAATTGCTCCATAGGCCTGTCGGGTAATTGATGAGATATTTAGGTTGGCCATCATCATTTAATTAAGTTAGTAATGTCCCGTTCACTGTATGCATTAATCAAAGGAACTGAACATTTATGGCCCGTATATTAGAGCAAAAATGGGTTTATAGTAATAGTAATATTCAAAGAACCCTTTCCCCCACCCTCTTCCTGCCACCCTTTCTAGTTCATTCTACCCCTCCTGACCCTCCTATTACTCACCGTCTCTCACCCTTTTTGTCACAGTTCATCATTGTATAAACTGAAACCTGTTAAGCGTAGGTGACTATTGTATTGATTTGGAGCACTATGAAATACATTTTTACTGGGTGTGTTCAGGGTAATCATTAAGTTCATGCTGTGAGCTTATCTCAAACTTGCAATCCCCCGTCGAGGTGAGAGCCACCTCCTTCACACCAGGCCACACAACAGAAAATGACTCCATAAAACATAACTAATACCACGACAGTAGCAGAATAAACTGTCATTTATAGTAGCATGCTGAAGAATCACCTGTGTGGTATGGGGGTTAAGTGTACTGTTATTTCAGTATCTAGTTCTTAATAAAAGATTTCAAAATGCTCAGGAGTTACTGCTGGATAGACACACACAACAAATGTTACATTAAGGATTGTAAAAAGGTTAACAAGTATTGACCATTTTACTAAGTTTCCTTTGCTCAGCTTTATTCAGATTCTTTCCTTCATTTTTTTTAATTAAAAGCCTAATCCAAACCAGAAACAGACCTGAGCAGTTCAGAGTTGTGGTTTATTTAAGAGCCCTATGCTGACTGTGTACTTAAAATTATTTATTTATTTATTTATTTTAGCAGGTGTTGGTTTGAGCTCTTCTTCTTCTTCTTCTTCTTCTTCTTCTTCTTCTTCTTCCTCTTCTTCTTCTTCTTCCTTTAGCTTTTCCCATTAGGGGTCGCCACAGTGGATCAAACCAACTACCTGCATGTCTTCCCTCACCACATCCATAAACCTCTTTCTTGTCCTTCCTCTTTTCCTCCTTACTGGTGGCTCAGCATTTTTTTACCAATATACCCCATGTCCCTACTCTGCACTTACTCTGTCTAACTGTCCACCCTACTCTGTCCAACATCTCAATCACGCCTTGTCAAAGGTTTTAGTATAAACTGAAAAATTCTGCTGTCTGCATCTGTTGAAAAAAAACAACACCACCCCATCAATTACCATACATTGTTTTCCTAAATACTTTATTGAGCAAGAGGTCACAGATTTTGAAAGAACATCTTCTAATGTAAGCAGAAAGAAAAGAAATGCCACCCAATGAGAAGTAAGATGTGTGTTATCTTTGCTTGCTAATGCATCGAATGCTGACAAAATTTTCCAGTAATCAGCCAATACAGTGCATTAGTAAACATAAGTGCAACCTTCTTCCTTTCAAACCAATAGTTTAATTTATCTTTATTTTTTTATGGATTACTTTCTTTCATTAATTATGATAAATATTATGAGAAGATTCACATTCTTCTAAATTTAAAGCTGATCAACTGAGATTAATTTGATTTGCATTATACTTAAGTTTCCATAGTATTTGAACACATTTCTAAATGAACTACATATTTCTTGTGTAAATGCTTCTCCAAATGTTTTATAAATAAATGAAAGACATAGCCTGGTTACATAGTGGATAAAGAGTCATGTTATAATGCAATGTTCGAGCTTTTATAAAGCAATAATGTGGGAAATGTGTATGGTTGTGTCAATGTCCTTGTTTGTGCACTTGCAAGTATGTTCTATCTTCACTAAACTTGTGACTTAATGAAGTGACCTGAAAGGACATTAAATTTGAAATGTAGCTCTTGCTTCACAGCAAGGAACTAAAAGAGAATAAAAACACAGAACAACAGTAAGCTGGCTCTAACTTATAGCCTGTCATCTTTCTCTTCAACATTAGCCATGATTCCTCCTGCCTGCTTTTACAGCCTACTTTCACATTCCATCTGATCCTGGTCTCTCAATCTTCTGGGATTACTACAGCAAGAACAATGAAAGATTACAGATAATTTAATACAATGGTTTAGAATATATAAAATATAAAAAATCGCTGTTACAATGTTGGTCTTCACATTTGAACTGCGTCTAGTTCTTGTGCTGAGAATTATATTTTTATATGGTTTTGCTCTCAGCAAACGCTGATTTACACTTCAAAGATGTGCTGGAATTGCATTGGCAAGACCTCTGCTATCATATTGCAGGGTTTTTAAAACACATTAAATATTTTCTTTGAATTTGCATCCAAGTGAATAAATAGATGCCTTCTGCAATCCAATATCCATACTGCTTTATAAAGGATGATGATGATTATTAAAGCTACTTAACACCTATTAAAGCACTTAATTAGAATAGGAACAGTTGATTTCACACTGATAAATTATGTGATATGGCTGAACATTCGAAGGTTATGACAAGTTTGTAGCTAAGTAATACATTTTGGTATATGAGTCATTAAAATTTTATACATAGTTCTGTTATTACTATTAATTCTGTACAGTGTTACTGTAACGCAGTTACTTTTGACAGTAACTAATACTGTAACACATTACTTTTTAAATAAAGTAACTCTGTTACCGTTACCGGATGGTGCGTTGTCCGTTTCTTTTTTTAATGAATTAATTTTGGCTGAAGTGTAGCCTACAGTCTAACCTGTTTACAGCAGCGATGCATTGTAGGATTGGTGGATGAGAACCACTGTAAACACGAAGAAGACGCACTGTGGGTGTGTTTCCATTTATTCAAGTATGTGTGGCAGTAATGGCGAGTCAAGGCGAGAGCAAGATAAGTTTCACTTTAGTTGAGCATAAAGACAAAAACTTTTTAGTCAAATGTAAGCTGTGTCTTTCTAGTTCGAAGGTCGTATCTACTTCGATAAACAGCAGCTCCAATCTGTCGAAGCACCTCCAGAAACGACATGCCTCGACAAAGCTAAAAGCTAACCCGGTGTTATGTTGTAGACTGTTGATAGTTTTCATACTTAAGCTGTGAAAGGAACATTTTAAAGGGCTCAACACAACAGCTTTTATGATGCAGAAGCCACTTTAGTTTTTGATTCTGAATATTTTATTCAGCTTGTTTTGTTATTTATTTCAGAAATCCTTGTGATATATTCAGTTTGTGCTGGTCTTACTTTAATAAAATAGTGTTTAAAAATTACTTTGTGTTTAAGTCAGTTTTGTGTTTGTATATACCATAACGCATAAAAGGACATTAATGGGAACATTGAAGAACGTTCTTTAAAAAAGTAACTAAAAAGTTCCTTTTAACAGTAACGCATTACTTTTTGGTGTAAGTAATCAACAAAGTAATTGAATTACTTTTTGAATGAAGTAACTAGTAACTGTAACTAGTTACTATTTCTTAGTAACTAGCACAACACTGATTATGTAGTCTTTTAACAGTATCACTTAAACAAATCCCTTATAACTATTTTATTACTAACCTGTTTCATTTGTTATAGTTGGAATTATTTGTTAGAATTTCCAGTATGTTTAGATGATGATGATGATGATGATGATGATGATCATTCATATGCACCCAAATTAATATTCCATTGCTGCAAAATATAGAAAAAATATTTGTTGGCATGCACCTGTATGATGCGAATTAAGGTCTCTGTTCCAGACATTCACCAAACACAGTCCTCAGCAATTATAGTGAGCTTGTAATTGCAAATAAATGACCTGTTCCACCATACAGCCATGGGGATCATGAAACATCCCTCCAGCCCAGCGTAATTCAAACCAACATACATAATTTACTCAGTAACAAACAATGCATTCTCTATTCACATTTCAGACAGGGGTTATTACAACTGGCTGTTTTCCCATTGTCTGTTTTGCTGCAGGACAGAATAATAATAATAATAATTCACAAAACCCCCCCAAAAAATAAAACAGTTGTGCAGTTTATAATAATAGAGAGGTAATAAAAAACGTGAACTAACATTGGGTGATTGAATGCAAGACTGTAACATAAATAAATAAATTCCCTAAATATATTCATGGGATTTTTTCCCCTTCTTCCAGCGACAATATAATGAGCATATAGCCTGCTTTTAAAGCCATCCATTTGTAAGCGTTGTGGTTTGAAATGGAATAGCAATGTGTTTGTGTGTTACATGACTGATGTTGTATTAAAGTCGAGGCCCCAATCTATTCAAGGGACTGTGCTGGCCTCTCTCCACAATTGAGTTAGCTCTGTGCAATCGCTGCCCATTCAACGGCTGAGAAATTGAGTTTCAAGCCTGAAGCACTACCAGTTTGCTGTAATGGAGAGAGAGACAGACATGGAGAGAGAGGAAGAGGGAAAGAGAGAGAGAGAGAGAGAGAGAGAGAGAGAGAGAGTGAGGTGAAGAAATGCACACACTGTTTACCTAGAGAAAATGAGTAAAGATGTCTCTATATACAGTCATCTGTATGCAGCTTCATACACTGAATAAGGTATTTGTGTCCTTGACTCATGTGTTTTTGACTAAATTATGAACAAAACCCCAAGGCCTGGCATTTTAGAAAGGTTCAATAACAGAAAATAAAAAAGGTGCATTTAAAAAGTGTACTGAGCAATAACATTATTTACCTGAATTACCAGCACAAGCATTATGCAGAACAGTTTGTTATTTTGTGGGCAACATTCAGATGTTCCTAATATTAGCCCAGTCTTATACCAAAGTCTAATATGTTTAAATTAATGTGAGCTATTTTATTGCATTTCAGATGAATAAAACTTTTTTTTAAAGAGATTGGTTGGCAAAAAGATGCATACTATGAAGTTATACCACTCAATAGATCTTTTATATGCTAAAATACCCCCCATTGCCTTTTGTCTTGGAATTTATTTTCTCTTGCTTTCAAATTTAGTAAAGAATGATGCTCATTTACATGTTCTGGTTCATTTATTAGAATGTGCCTTATTAAAGTATTATTTTGTCTTTTGCAGTGTGAAGTCAGTCTATGAGCTGATGGTAATTCTTAATTATATTCACACACTCATTGACACCTGGAGATCATGTCCACATCTTGTGCTCATGTGGACATGGGGAGAACATGAACAGAAATCCCATACAGGCAGTTGCCCATGCTCAGTCTTTGAATTAGGGACACAGTATGGATTAGGGACACAACATGAACAATTACAATAATACCACAGTAGAAAGATTCTCCAATCACACCTCAAACAGCAGGAGACTACTGGTGCATGTACAATAGTACATCTATAACATCTGGGTGTGTTGTTGGTTTTAATTAAGTTGAAAGGAAATACAGATTTTGCACTAAACACCATTTTAAATGTACTTACAATATTACTTTTATACAATAATACATAATACATGCAATTGTTTAATCATGTAGTGAGTCTTGTAACTATGTCTTTGTGAAACTACAAAACCAACATAAAAAAATATGCTTGTTAGTATTTATGTAATTACTTTTGAACGAGTTAATCACTAAGATTTATAATTGTGTATATATTTTGAAGTCTTCTTAACAATGGTTTCAGGATGCCATGTCTATGATAAATGACGCCTGTAGCTTGTTTTGTCTGCTGTAGTGTACTGGGCTGTAAAACTGCATTTTCTACCCAAGTGTTTGTGTACAGTCTGCTTGCATCTGCTTTTGCCTGTTTTCGTGCCATCGCAGATTAGTTACACCCTGAAAAATCTCTTGCCAAATTACCCAGAATCCCTTTGTCCTCCAAAAGCCAAATCTCTGTCTGTCACTAGTGACCCTCGATTTGGTTTGTCTTTATTATTTCCCCAATGATGGCCATATGTGTCCATATGGTAATTGGTATTTAAAGACCCATATGCCAGAAGTATCACAGCCAACAGAGGAGAGAGAGAGAGAGAGAGAGAGAGAGAGAGAGAGAGAGAGAGAGATCTTTAATAAAATGTGTATTTATTCATTTTATTTATAAATGCAAAAACGGCCTTAAATCTGGGAAAAATTGTTTTTTTTATTACCATGTTAATTTTAAATATGAAAAGTGGTTTACATTATATTTATAACAACAGCATAACATTTTGAAAAGCTTACATGTGGTCATATATGTTCAACAGAGTCAGAATAACAATGTGATTTTTTTTTTCATAAAAATGTACATGTATATAAATGCAGTGATGAAAGATAAGGCATTGCTGCCCAAAATTCCTTCCAGATTTGGATAACTTGGATGTGTTGTTTTTTTATAATATAAGTAAAGTAGAATATAGTCAGTTTGCAAAATGACAATAAGTCTCAAATATAGAAGCAAATCTGAAAATGCAGTAGAGTATTAAACAAAATCAAGATCTCACTCTGTGTTAACATCAAATGGTTGTAAAAAGAAAAATTCCAATTCTTTCTTTAGATCCACCAATCATAACTGCTATGAGCAATGTCAACAGATACTTGTTTCCCCAGCTGTCCTGTCTCTTTCAGTGCACTCAATCTGATCTCATGCAAAATTCATATTATCATCTTAACTGGCTGGAGATCTCATTGGTTTTCATTTGCCTCGCACCACTCAAATTACTCTTCACTGGTTGCTTCATCTTCTGTTTGTAAAGTGTTTAATGGACCCAGATAAAACAGCAAAAACACAACAGCAGTATTGTGTAAATCAAATAAAAAGTTCACAGTAGCAGCAGAGTGACTATAACCATCAGAAAGCAGGTAGCAGATAATGCCACCAATACTTTAAATAATTCCTTGCTTTGCTAAGATTTTTGATCCGTGTCCCACTTTAGGTCTTTTCAGGTTTTTTTTTATAATCCCACTCCTGTACACTCCTGAAGGTATACTGACTTCACCTGTCTGCTCCAAAAAAAAAATTTAAGTGATGGGAAGTACAGTTCAAATACTTCGTTACTGTACTCAAATATTTTTCTGGTATCAGTCCTTTCCTTTAATTTTTCTAACAACTTTTTACTTTCACTCTAGATTTTTTACACAAATATCTGCACTTTCTACTTCTTACATTTTTAAAACAGGCTCATTACTTTAGTTTTAATCTCTTTGGTGGACTATTTTTTATTTTTATTTTTTATTTTCATTGCACGCTGTTCTCAGTCCATCATCCTTTTTCTTGTTATTGTGTGGCTTTTTCAACCTACCACTGGTGTATAATTTCCTGGCTCTCACACACCACAGATGTAAGCTAGCCTATTAAGCTAACAATGAGCAAGGAAGAAGGTAATAAAAAGTATGGCTAACATGGATGAGACAGAGGGGGTCAGCGATGTAAACATGACTGAGAACAGAGACATTCCTGATCATAATCATATTTTCTCGGCTTGTGTTTTATATGGTAGATATTCAGCCTGGATAAAATCATTAGACAACAAAATTTGAAATTCGTTTTGAATTAATATATTAATTTGATGTAAGGTTCAGTTACTGGTGTGACACTAAAACAGGTAATAGTAATGGCTACTTTTTACATAAGTACATATCAGAGCCCAAAATTCTTTACTTTATCTTGAGTGGAAAAGTATAGTCAGTACTTTAACTTTTACCAGAGTCTTTTCAAACACGAGTATCTGTACTTCTACTTAAGTGAAGGATGTGTGCACTTTTGCCATCTCTGAAACACCTACTGCAGGATTGAACAATTCTTTATACTTCTGCAGAAATATTGACCAATCCTGTCCACGCATGCAAAAAAATACATTTGACCAATCCTGCCCACTCCTGCAGATCAGAAATTTGCACAGCCACGATCACTCCTGCAGAGCGAGAGTTTTGACTAATTCTGCCTACTCTTGTAGAAAAATTTACCAATCCCACCTACTTCTGCAGAATATTTTGTTTGGACATTTGAATACTTTTAACCCAGTTGAAAACTGTTAAATCTCACAATGTGTATGTGTCTGACTGTCTGCTTTAAGCATATGTGTATGTATGTGCATGTGCTCCAATATAACAGCAATATAGACCATTATCTGTTACTAAACTGCTCGTGCCTGCAGTATGTTTGTGCTTAGTTTAGCTGCTTACATTGATGTCACTATAATGGGATGGGAAAAACACGTTTAATGTGTTGTGAAAGTTGTTTATCATTTTGCTTTGGTAATGATTAGTTGGAAGCCTGAGGGGATATGCAAATAAGAAAACCACACAGGCACAACAATTGAGGACAAAAGTACACAACATATTGCCAGGCAGGTTGTTGCATAATAATGAATGTTCATAAGAGTGTTGCTACTGAAAAAAATACCTCAGTACCTCAATGTGATTGTTCAGAATCTTTCATTAAACAAAGATTTTAAAAACTGTGTGTGTGTGTGTGTGTGTGTGTGTGTGTGTGTGTGTGTGTGTGTGTGTGTGTGTGTGTGTATGTGTGTGTGTGTGAGAGAGAGAGAGAGAGAGAGAGAGAGAGAGAGAGAGCATTATATTATTTTAACAATATTTTATTGCTAATCTTATACTGTTATATAAAATTACCCTAAAGTGTTTTTGCCTCTTCAGGGCCTTGACAATTACATGTCCAAAGGCCAAAACATTACATCAACTAGTTATCTTCATTTATGCACTGCACCAATTATTAGGATATGATTTATAGAAGAACCCTTTGTGAAGACAATGAAAATATTTTGCTAGACCCATGCCCAAGACTGAGTCCAAGTTCAAATCACTGAAAAAACATCCTGAGATCAGTCTTAAGTGCAAGATTTTATGTTGCCTTTGTGCTTTCCAGCTCTATGTAGAAACTTTGAACAGAAGGTTTGTTGTATTGCTAGCACTCTTTAAAGACAATGCATTGGAAAACACAATGCTCAGACAAAAACAAGTATGTATAAATGAAGTAAAATAAAAAAGTGAGGTACAATAGATAAAAGACTAATGATGGATGGATGGAATCCAGCCCAAAACAAAAGCACATGACAAGCACTCAAACTGAATAATAAGTACAATTTTGGACTGGAGAAAGTTTTCTTCAAATGTATTCAGTAAGAGGTCCTAGCTAGCCAGTTCTAGCACATGACTGTGACTACAACTGGTTATCACAGCTGCCTAAGGCATTACTCCCAAGGTGCAGAACAACAACGTTAACAAATATTGAACAACGGTAACAAATAGTGAGCTGACCATCAAATAAAATTATTACAAAATATACATAACTGTGCCACTGATTATAAGGCTTAAAACCAAAAACAGCTTTAATAGCTTCGGAACTGGGAAGACAAAGTTGAATATGACCTTTCTATGAGATATTACTTGGAAAAGCACACAGGTAACATCATAGGGCAGTTGAAGAAGCTTAAAGAATCAAACACAGGACCAAACATTCTCTCTTTAACTCCTGTTCATGGCTAACCCTGGCATTGCCAGAATATGAACTTTCAATCTTCCAGTGATAGGGTGAACACTTCACTGTTGCACTATTCACTCTTCTCTTTTCCACTTCTTTTTAGGCTACTTGAGTATTGCAAAACCACTGTTTACTGAAGACATTTTTTTTTAGTTGAACTTGCTTACATTGACAGTATTCTACTCTTTACCCTTGAACCCCAGACTTTAAATGCCAAAAGCCAGCAGCTGAATCATCTGTATAGGAAAAGTGGTCTTACTGTTCATTTTATTGCCTCTGGAAATGCCATATACTGTATAAGGCATACTTGTTATATATTTCTGCTGTTGGTGCAAACTGTCTGGTATCTCTTCACTACCACAAACAAAACTCTTCTACCAAATCATTTCAGCTCTGACAAGCAATTTATTGTGTTTTTTAACTTATGTAAAATGCAAAGTTAAAATTATCAGCACTTACCTATTATGAAGTCCCTTCCACTACCTGGTTTTAAATCTCTAAAAACCTCTTGCACATTTAATTTTAGCTAGTCCTGTTTCATCTGAAAACTTCAAGCTAAATCCAATTCTTTCTGCTGTCACCTCCAGCCTGTCTCTTCTTCTCTTCTTAAACCAGTGCCTGATAGATATCTTTTCTTCTGTTCCTCACTTGATTAACATGTCTCTTGCTGCAGGTTCTGTTCTAATAAACTCTAAATCGTTGCCGACACCAATACCAATGTTTAAAAATCCAGCTTTGGAAGTGCCTATTTAGGCACTCACAGATCCATCCATACATTTTTTAGCTAAGGCACATTCAAAGATTATTTACATATTTTTTTGTCAGTGCTTCTGATAAATGTTGGCATAGTTTTTCCTAATGCTTAATGCATTGTCTTACAACCACTGACAAATCAAATTTCTGATAAGTAAACCCCATGTATTGGGTCACAACTCTATATTTGTAATATACAAATGCTTTAATGAAACCAAGTGACACCATGGATTCACTTTTCATTGCTTTTCTATTGATACTTTATTGACTGAATCTATTTATTTATTTATTTATTTATTTTTAATTATTTCACGTATATGTGACAAAAAAATAATTTAAATGTCAGCCAAAGCACATTGTAGTTATTGGCTCTAAAGTGCCTGTCTCCAGGCAACTATGCTTGTTAATGAAATCAATTGTGCTATTGTAAAACTCTCTTCTGATGTCTGAAATTTTGGACAGATTTCAGGACCTAAACATGCCATGTTCCATAAATTTTATTTGGCTTTATAGTTTATTGAAAATCTTGTTAATGACATCTCACTTTGATTACCACAATTCCCACTTACATTGTTTAACATTCAATCATTGGCTGCTTTAATTTTTCCCCTGAGTTCAGAATCAATAAAGGAACATTCAGTTTCTAGGTAAGTGCATGGCACAGAGCTGAGATTTTGCAGCAAGCAACAATTATAATGGGTTTTTGGAGGTTTTCAGGATTAGCATCAAATTCCTCAAATGAATTCTTTGCATATGGTTGCCTGACAGCTTCCTAAACCTCCACTCTCAAATCTGAGGCAGTGTGCAAAAATCCTCTGGATGTCATAGGGAACTAATTTATGGTTTTCTGCCTATATTATACCTTGACACCACAAATTATTTTAAAAGGAAAAGAACCCTGGTTTCCTTCTTACAGAGATGATATTGCTAGCTAACCTTGAACAATTAGATAACTTTTCTCTCTAATTGTGCCATGCTTTGATCAAGATGTTAGAGCTTCTAGCTGTTACTATTTCCTAGTCAACAGAATACAATGTATGACATGAATTAAAAGTATACTCTTTGGCCCTTTCCTGACTTATAGTATATAAAACATTAATTCATAATGCATATGTAATGTGTAATGTGCATAATCAATTTATGTGGTGTTCAAAAAACGTCTCTAGGTTACGTATTTAACCTTAGTTCCCTGAGGAAACGAGACGCTGCGTCGCAATGCTTTGGGAAGGTTTCCATGTTGTTTATGTTCTGAATCACATGTGTAATCCAGCCAACGGAGAGATGTGTTGTCACCGGTGGGGTGATGTCACAACCAGGAAGCTACAAAATGTGAATGCAGTGGAACTGATGCTAGCTTCTGCAAATAAAATTTAAGCGGGGATTCAGGGAGTGTGGCTTGGAGATGCAGCATCTCGTTCCCTTAGGGAACTAGGGTTACATACGTAATCTAGAGACGTTCCCTTTCAGAAACTCGAGCTGCTTCGCAACGCTTTGGGAACAAGAGAGTCCAATAATGCCACACTGAGTCCCTGCCTAGTATGTAAGAGCACAGACAGAGTTCAGGCCAGAGGAGCCAGGAGTGGCTCTAAGTTTAAGGTTATAGAACCTGACGAAGGCTAGTGGAGTGGACCATCCCACAGCATTGCAAATGTCCTGAAGTGGGACTCCAGTGGACCAGGCTTTAGAGGCCACCATACTCCTGGTGGAGTGAGCCTTGACACCGATATGGCATCCACAATTCACCTACTGAGAGTCTGCTTCTCTACTTCCTCCATTGACTCGTCCTGTTGATGTATGTGTCCAGTGCTGTCATGCTGCAGGCTTTCTTTCCACCTCCCTTTCAAGCCCCTGGCAAGGAGAAGCAAAACCGGCTGTGTCAGAGTGAACCATAGGTACATAACCCGGTCTGGGTAAAGAAAGGCACTGGCCATGCCAGGGGTAAACTCCAGAAAGACTGGGCCACAGAAGGCTCTCTCCGCATGGCCAGTGCCTAGGTCCCCGACCCTCTTCAAGAAAGATATAGCTAGAAGGAAAGCAGTTTTGATTGACAAATATTTAAGGGCCAGCTTGGCCAATGGCTTGAAGGGCGGCTCTGAAAGAGCCTCCAGCAAGACGGTCAAGTCCCACACAGGCACTCTGGGTCGCGTCCTGGGCCTCAGCTTCCAGGTGCTACGCAGGAAACGTGTCGTCAGAAGGTGTTTTCCCAGTGAAGTGGAGCACAACAAGCCATGATAGCAGACACATAACCCTTTAGGGTGGATGGAGCCAACCCTGCGGCAAACTGTTCCTGCAGGAACTAAACCAACCGGGCAGTCAACTGGGTCCAATTGGTGGTGCTCGCACCATGCAAAGAACAGATTCTATTTAGTGGCATACGACCTCTTTGTAGAGGGAGCTCTGGATTGGAGAATGGTCTTCACTTTCTCGGTAGAGAGACCAGCTGCTGTGCCCATAAGAAGATGCAATAGCATCAATGATCCATCTGCTCACAGTCTGCTTGTTAGCAGGATGGACTCTCATCTGAATCTCATCTCATCTGCCTGTAACCTAGCCTGTATAGGGGGCATGAGCGCAGACCTCCGATGGTTGATGTATAAGACCACCGAGGTGTTGTCCAAACAGATCATCAGGTGGTTATCTTTAAGGTCCTGGAGTAAATGGTGTAATGCTAGAAATACCACCAGCATCTCTAGGCAATTGATGTGCCATAGTAGATGGGGCTCTTCCCATCTTTCCTGGGCAAAGCAGGCACTCATGACCACTCCCCACCCCGTGAAGGACGCATCCGTTGTAAGCGTGAACCCGGTATCTCTCCAAACATCTAAGGCACATAGGCATTGCCGCGTAAACTTGATCGTACAGAGGGGGTAGCCCTTTTGGGAGAACCCCTGGGTCCTGAGCCACCACTAAAGGGGTCTGATGTGCAGGAGGCCAGGTGGAATTACACTGGATGCTGCTGCAATAAGCCAGAGCAATCTATGGAACTGCTTGGCAGTAAGTGATTGCCCTTCTCTGACCCTCCTGACAGGTGTAAGAATGGATGCAATGCGGACGGGAGAAAGCTGCGCATGCATAAGGGTCGAATCCATATGACGCCCAGAATAGTAGTTCTCTATAATAGAGTAAGCACAATTTTCTTGGTGTTCAGCCGAAACCCCAGCACCTACATCTGAGCGAGAACGACATCATTATGACGGACCGCTAACTGCTCTGACCATTGGGGCTGACAATGACCGCCCTACAGCCTTGTCCATTTCTTTGGTGGCCCTGAGAGCTAGGTTGGCTGAATGACATATCTCTTTCATATCGTCAGCCCAAGAGCTAAATCCCTCATCCATCTCCCACAGCAGGTCAGCTTGGTATCTCTTCAACACAGCCATAGTGTGGAGGCAACCCCCAGCCTGACCAGCTGCCGCCTAAGCCTTGCCCACCAGAGCTGAAGTCAACTGCAATGGCTTAGGGACTACACTGCACCCGAGGAAAAATATCGTCCCTTCCACCTGTGGCATCGTCCCATCTCTTTCATCCCCACTATGTTCGTGCACAGCAAAACGTCTTGGTGAAAAGGCGAGCTGCATATGGGCCTTACATCAGTGTGCAGAGGTAGGGCCAGCTAGTTTAAGCTTGGACACGGCCCCCTAGTCTCGCTGGTCTCCAACATCTCCCCCTCCTCAGAGGAAGAAAGGTGGAGCGCAGTGCGTCAAACGGCGTGATTCCCCCAGAGAGCAAGCTCCAGGCCCAGCAGATGAAGAAAGGGATGTGCCCATCTCCAAGCCCTCTGTCAGGTCTGCCTGCAAGCCCCATGACGTCCAACACCACTTTGCAACAGCGGGGCCAGAGCCATGAGGGAGAGCGCTCTCCTGGAGTGGAGAGTTTGCATGGACATGTGGCTACAATGCGAGCAGTCGACTCCTGCCTGTGATGCTGCGTCTCTCCATTGGCCGGATTACACATGAGATTCAGAGCGTTCCCAAAGCATTGCGACGCAGCTCGAGTTCCTGAAGGGGAACTTAGGTGTGCTTGAAAAAAATGGCGCACTTATTTTTCACTATTTGAGTTACGAATTCTGGATTAAATTTGGAAAATCGGGAATACATCTTTAAACCTGTTGTTTTGAGTTTGTTTGTTTGTTTGATGGTGATGGTAGCACAACTCATACACCCTAATAAATAGAAATATAGAACCAAAGGTGGGGTGTACTTCTTTTTTCCACGACTGTACTTGTGTGTATATATGTACATTTTAACATTGCAAGCCAAACATTGTATGCCCACAAACAACTCTGGCAGGTAATATACACCGACCAAAAACAAACTGCATGAGTGACTTGATGGTAGAAGGAACATCACCTATTTGCACCATTATTTATTATTTCCACTAGCTCAACTTTTCATGACTTTCTGTTTTATTTAAGCTCTTTCAACTCTTCGATTCAATTTCCCTTTACATGTTACAGTTGCTGATTTGCATACTAATGTGTATTTAAGTTTTAAACGTACCTGTCTGGATTTGCTTTGTTAGCAGAATTTGTGTAGAGTGTATATGGCTGAGACTGTATATATGTATATAGTGATTTTATCATAACACTAAATCCTTCCAAACACTAAAAGCTATAAATATTTAGAGTAAAACACTGCAGATGTGCAGTGATATGAAAAAAAAAAAACACTGAATTAGGAAAATCACCTATGTGAGCTACATTAGCTGTGAGAATATGTAATTGCATCTTTGCTACTCACTGTATCTGTTATGGCTAGATAATTTATTTTTTATTGTGTTTGAGAGAAAATGTGTAAGAGTGTGCGAGAGTGAGCTTTAGTGAGCAGGGTCTTATAAGTATTAATTTTGTTTAGAACATGAGATGGAACATGGCATACAGTGAACACTAGCCTTAAGACAGGTGGAAGGCTAAGATACTGTACGCTACCTCTCATCTGCTAGCAGCTGTGTTTGTTCTGTGTGTGTGTGTGTGTGTGTGTGTGTGTGTGTGAACAAAAGAATGTGTCACATCCGCTGTGATTGATGTTCATGTGCTAAAATAGTTAGCACCATATTTACAAGACTCCCCGGTGGGGAAACGTGCTATCCATTTAATTGTACCTTGCTTTAACTCTCATTGTTTCTTTCCCCTCCCTTTGATTTTCTTCCTGTTCTCTTTTAGTGCAGTTATATTCAAAGTCTGGAATTCAATCACTCCTGTTATTGATGGGTTACATAAAGATGCATGACGTGATAGTTATTGTTTGCTGTAATAAAACCGCTTTGTTTCTCCAGCTTCTTGCAGCAATAACAATAAATTGCATATGGGGAATAAACTGCAAATGAACTGCAGATGGCAAAAGCCAGAAAGCCTTGATTAATCCAAAAATGCTTGTTGCATAGAGAGCTGAAAGAGAGGAGGAAAAAGAAAAGGAGGGCAAGAGAGAGGGAGAGAGAGAGAGAGAGAGAGAGAGAGAGAGAGAGAAAGAGAGAGAGAATAGAATGATGGTGTGATGTTGGGTCAGTGTAATGAACTTGTAGTTTAAGGTGGTGTGTGTGTCCATGTTAGAGTGTGCGTGTGTGTGTGTGTGTGTGTGTGTGTGTGTGTGTGTGTGTGTGTGTGTGTGTGTGTATGTGTGTGTGTGTGTGTGTGTGTGTGTGTGTGTGTGTGTGTTGATTTGAGAAGCAATGAAGTGCCTGCTCTATTCAAACACTGAATGATGGGGTTGCCAGGTTCATTCCTCTGGTTCAGAAAACAAGCTCTCCTTTCCTCCTCCCTCTCCTCCCTTGTTCAAGACCCCCATCCCCCATGCCATCCCCCTCTCCATTTCTCTCTCCTTTTATGAGCCATTTCCATTCTAAGCACAGGCTGCGTTTTTATGGACTGACAAATGGAGGAACTGCCAATCTTTTCTTTTTCCCCCTCCTGTTCTTTTGTTTCATCAACCTTTCCACTTAACAGTGAAAAAGAAAGAAGTAGAGGAAAAATAGTACAGCCCAGTTTTAAATGTGTAATTAGGAAGTGCCAAAAAGGGCAGAGGAGATAGAATAGCAATTGGAATAGAAATACTGTTTAATGTGGAGTAATTAGTAATTCCCAGGCCTGTGTGGTTTTTAAATACAGGAATACACAATTTAAGCGTGGGTGTGCATGTGTAGAGAAAACTAAAGGTCTTTAACGCAAATCCTTTTAACCCTGTTTTAAATGCAGCTGCCAAGACTTAAGGCAATAAAGAGGCATTTAAGTAGTTATGATGTTTGCCAAATTACAGAAGCAAAGATGATTTTCATAATAGCACACAAATAAAGCCTCTTCTTTCACCTTTCCACATCTGTCTCTCTATAATGTTTATCTGCTAATATTAGCTAGACAATTAATACTTTTACAGGCATGTATACTGTAGACTGCTAAGTATGGCTAAGCATTTCCGTCTGTCAAAGATTAAAAAAAGACATCAATAGGAGGTTTTATTGTTGTCCTCCGAATCCTAGTATTTGCTGTAATATGCTTTTTTTTTGGTCGCATACTAACTAACCTCACCTACCAGCCTGCAATCTTTGTCATAAAACAAGTAGTAAAAGCTTTAAAGTAGTAAAATAGTAAAAGCTATAAGATATCTTTCTGAACTAATACTCATGCGACAACACAGGGCAGCACAACACACTCTGTAGTTAACACTTTCCCCTTCCTTCTGCATACATGATGTCCAACAGATGCCCATTATTGGCTAATGCTGCTGTGAACCTCACTCAGAGAGCAATGGACAGTTTTACTCTTTTGTGAGGAGGTGAACTCGTTATCTGGATCACAGGAAGTACTCTTATTTTCGCATTATCTATAACAAATACCTTAGCATTGATTATCTTGGATTTGAGTGTGGAATGATATGAAGAAGCCGGGAAAGAAGAAGAGAGGCTGAGGCTGAGTTCTTTTCAGTCCACGCTGTGGTTTCTGCAGCCTATCAGTTGCGATTGTGTCTGGTGATTAGTCTTTTCAGTCTATTTGTACAGTGAAGGTTTTTGAATGTTTTCTTCTTTACTCCTTTTCTTTAACATCCTTCATTTTACAGAACATGCATCAGTGCAGTGATTAGAGGTTATGGTAAAAAGAAAAGTTGGAGTCACATTAATTCTTGAGTCACTTTAATTCTCGCTCCAAACCAGTATTCATGTAACATGCTGTAAGCTACAAAAACAAGGAAATAAAACAATATCAGATTAATGTGAAGTGGCAATTAAGGAAATGTTGTACCATTTTGTCACACATTACAATTTTGCCTTGATGAATATGCATGTTCTTTTTTTATTATTTTGTATTTACAAAGTGTCTGTGAAGTCAGTCAGGGATAATCAGAGAGATTTAATGCTCTGCAGTTTATTAATAGGAATATGTGTTTGCGACATTTTGTGTTTAAGCAGCAGTTATGCTCATCTGTTTAAATGCTATTTATGAAGAATGAAGACAGAGCATAGACAGAGCTGCATATTCTTTAACTTCAAGTCTCCCTCTCTGGAGTAATCAATATGCATTAAATCTGCTAAATCTGATTTTATGCTTATTAGTAATTCAATGAATAGACAAGGAACAAAAAGAAACCCACCACTCATGATTACTTCAAAATAAGAACAAAAGATGCAAATGTGTCTCTCTCTCTCTCTCTCTCTCTCTCTCTCTCTCTCTCTCTCTCTCTCAAACACTCTAATATTTAACACATTCTCTGATTAAAACACACTCTGAATTCTTGCCATGTTTTGTCATAAATTACCAGCAGCTCTGACAACACTTAAATTAAATATTTACTTGCAATTGTATTAGCTTTCCACTGTGACAAATTTGAAGAGTTGAGTGCAACAGCAGTTGGATGAAAAGAAAAATGGAATAAAACCACTTGGTGGTATGCTGGTATAGAAATAATAATGATCAATTATTGAAATTAATGATCAACGATTAAAAGTTTTGTTTTGCAATTTTTCAATTAAAAAAAATACTTTCCACGTGTTCCTCTTATAGGTACATTTAATGTTGAAGTTAAAAGTTTAAAGTTATGATTATCACTATTATTAGTAGTAGTTGACAGATGTTCTCTGACATTTAAGACTGAAAACACAAATTATTATTTCATTATTTCATTATTTTGACTGTATAATTAATTAAAAAGATTGATTATGTTCTCTTAATTCTGTATTCTGTTTCCTTGAGAGTTAGTAAACCAGAAGTTGGTATAATGGAATGGTGCCTCTAATAATCAGTAATTCAATTAAGTCTATTTATGCTGGCACAAGTTCTGGTATCAGGATGATGCGAGCAAAAAATTGTGTCTTAATATTTAAGAAAATATCCTGACTACCGGATCTTGACAAACATTAAAAGATTTGGTACCTGGAAATCTTTACATATTAAAAAGACCTGACTTTTTTTATTTTTTTACTTTTCTTAGGATTGATTTGATTAAATGAATACTTTATTTTCTATTGTATTGGATACTATTTACAGTGTAAGTGATTATAGTGTGAAAAGGCTTTACTGTAAATTGTCATTGATAAAATGTTTTTTGAAGTAAACAGTAGATATCAGGTATCAACTGAAACGCAAAAGAATAGTATCAGTCTCAGAAAAGAAAAAGTGGTATCGTGTCATCTCTAAACTGAACTATGAATGACAAGCTTTGAGTCATTATTAATCAATTACTGTGTGGAAAATGAATGGTTTCACGCTATTTCTAAATGAGTATTATATTAAATCTAAGCTCACAACCCATCTCAACCCATCTCTATGAGATTGCACTACAGCATGCACAGCCCATTTCACAAAAATAAGTAGCTCTGTCCACACAGCTGGGACAGCAAATCCCAGACTCGACATGTATTTACATGCAGAAGAGAGAAGCAGTTCAAGGTGCTCATTTCGTTATACATAATGTGTAATTGCTGCTGTGAGTGGATAGAAGCTATAAAAGACCTTTTCTTTTTTTCCCTTTCCTCCTTCCCCATTCAGGCACTGGCACAGCACCAGCTCTCTCTCTCTCTGTGTGTGTGTGTGTGTGTGTGTGTGTGTGTGTGTGTGTGTGTATATGAAGCCTGTTCACTCGATCTGGCTGTTGCTAAGCAAAGCCAAACCAAACAGAGGTAGCAAGAGCCGCAAATTGACAGATGGGTGTACATTTACAGACTCCATAGGCCTCTCCTTGTTTACTTACTGACTATTTCTGTCCAGTCTGAGGCTTAACGCCACATGCACGTCCAGAAAGAGTCAATTAGCGTAACCGTGATTAAAACGGATTTAATCGTATTTGGGGTAGTGAGTGATTCTCGTTTTCACAGATCCCCGATGAGAATAACTAAGGAAAGGGGCTGAAAGGTTTTAGTCACACTTGCACCCCCCTCTTTTTTTCTACAGGACATTTGGTGGGTATTTAATGTGCTTTAAAAGAGCAAGTATATGAGTGGACTGCATTCATAATGTGCTTTCTTTTTACTGCACCATACATTCCTTTATAATGATTCCCAGGTGGGCAGTGAGCACAAAAACAGCCCCACACACACACCTCTACCACCATATTTTAATTACGCTTTCTGTAATTCTGAATGCCTCAGGGTTAATGTAACAGCTTTGATTAGCCTATTGCACCTTTAGCAAAGGCTATATTTAAAAAAAAAAGAGTGTGTTGGTAGATTTAGAGCACACACAGAACCCTCATACTCTGCAAAATAACTAATCTGTTTATTAGGGAGAGTGGAAAATGTTTCAGATTGAAAGATTTTACAATTCTAGGAACTTTGGTTCACTGAATGTCCAATGTGTATGATTTCCAAGTTGTTGAACATTTAATTTACCACAGTCTCACGGCATTTCGTGATATAGTCACAAAATTTAATCTATTGATTTGTGTTCATGGACATGAATTTCTCTCTTTTTTCGTGTCACTCAGCACGACTGCTTCTGTCTGGCTCCGTCTCCATAGCAACGGAGGCAGAGGATCATGGGTAATGCTTACAGAAATGCCGAAGGTAATCTTTTTTCCCCCATTTTTAAAGCAAAATAAAACAGAAAATATACGGTTAAGGTTATGGTTAGAGTTATACTGTAATAAATGTGTGTGTCTCTAATTAACACAGTCTCTTTAATTACCAGGTAGAATATATTTTCTGTAGTTTGACTGGAAGGAACAACTGACGATGGTTTATTATAGCAAGTAGCTTGCCAAATATAAAGCAATAAAAACAAGGATAAAATCTCCTGCTTGAATGTTGAGTAATAGTGCTTAAAGATTAAAAATCGATAACAAATGAGAAAAAAGCAATACCACATCTGTGGTGTCCAGTCGCAGAAAGAAAACTTTGGCAGAGGCACCAAAAATACTTCTTATTGAAATACATTACATAGAAAGTAATCCTCAGTGACATGAAAAAAAGAGGAAAATTCACGAATAAATAGATTAAGTCTCTTGACCATATTACAAAATGCTGTGAGACTGGGCTGTTTAATTACATTGAAGTAATGTTTCTAGAATGTTAATGCAACATTTTTAATTCTCATAAACCCAAAACATGTATTTTCTGAAAATGTTGTACCACTGTAATAATTGTACAGAATAAAAACACAGCATGATGTTATAGGAATGCATTAAATGACAGAGTGGTGTAATGAAGATTCTGCTAACACCACTGTTAACACCTGCTGTGATAATAAATTGCTTTATTCCTCTTGTACAACAGCAATTCCTAAAAGATTCAAAAGAAATACCTTATTTAATGCCTTTCTAGTTATATTTAATGTTGGAAAACATTTACAAAACAAGTCACTATCTTATCACTAACTTTATAGCAGCTACACTAAAAACAAGTTGTTTCTCTCACCATATCCTATTTTCTCTCCTATTTAAAAGTTAAAAAGAGAAAAATAACAAGTTGTCATATTGTTGGATCTTGTGAACTCTGTCCTAAAGACTTTTTCTTTTCTAGTGACAATTGCTGACACTGATTCTGGAAACTTTCAAAGTCAATCACATAGATATCTAAAATGTGTCGTTTTACATAAACAAAATCATATCAGAAATTAGACAAAATAATATGAATACAGAAACAATAACATTATAACTAGAGCATTAATATAAACCATGTAACTGAACTGCTGTAATTTTTGCCATTTGGAAAACTAATCAGACCAATTAGACCTGAGAAATGCACTGGACTTCTGTATTAATAGCCATTTAAAATATTTATTATAACATACAAAAGACACATTTATTAATTCAAAACTTTCCCCGTCAAGTGAGATGAAGTAAATTTTGCTATGAAACTAGAATTTATTTTTCTCTCATTCCCTCAACTGTTACATTGAATGAAAAATGTTTGCAGGGTAATTAATTATGATGTTGTGGAATGAACAATTGCCATGACATTGTGTCATGTGCAGTAAGGCAGGAGATTTATTTCCCTGCTGTCTGCATCAAGGCTTCCTCTCCTGCTTCTGCAAAAATGAATGCACTTTTTTTGCACATTCAAATTATGGAAGGAAATGGGGAGGCTAAAAAAAATATATAAAAAAATAAAAAATCGATGCTGTACTTGTAGGCAGATTGTAAATGCAAAACGGCAAGAATGAATCACTTCTAATGGCACAGCTGACATCTCGACTTAATATTACAATTTTAAAAAGCCTTATGAAAGATTGATTATGTAAAACCTTTTTTTATTTACTTGCTGAGGGAAAAAAAACTAAAGATCGTTCCACTTTATAAAACCATCTGGAAATACGAGAATGTAAGAAGAGAAAGATAGAGAGGGGGAGAAAATGGCTGAAAGCAGGAGAGTGTTTGGATTATTCCAAACAAGCATGAGGCAGTTCATATATGCAGTATGCAAACACTCGGAGCTTACTCTAAACATTAGCTCAAGTGCATGCACACATTTTTCACACACACACAATCCATAAATAGCTTATATATAGAGAGTCATATATATATATATATATATATATATATATATATATATATATATATATATATATATATATATATATATATATATATGCTGACACAATGTTTATAGCGAGGGACTATAGGCAAAGGAAAAAACTTAACTTGGCACCAGACAGAACTAATTTTAGGTTCATGTACAAGCTATAGTTATAGTTATTAGCCTGTTTGACTGTTTCCTTGAATGGAAGAGGTTCAATTCAAACCTCAATAACTCAAAATAAAGTCTTCCTATTAACAATGTCAGTTTGGACTGAATATTTTGTGTGCATGGAAAGTTCTGAAATAAAAGGTCACCTTTTTGACACCACTGCGGAGATCCAGCGAGAATCGCAGAAGGTGATTGAAATGCTTTGAAAAGAAGATTCCCAGGACATATTCCCGAAGGAATGGCAGGAAAGATGGGAGCGCTGTATTAATGTGCAAGGGAACTATTTTTATGGTGGTAGTGTGTTAACGTAGATAAATAAAGTACTTTCTTGTAAACAGAGTTAGTCTTGAAACTTTTTGATACCACCTCAAATCATTTTATCTCCATTTTTAGTATGAATTTTTTAACTGGCAAAAACTCAAACTAAATCAAAATAAAACCTTGAGGAACTGTCAGGAGATTAAAGCAGGATAATTAAATGGTAGTACTACAACCCAAAACCGCACCAAGAACACTTTTAGCTACAGTGGGTCTTTTTGTTACCAATGTAACTCATTCTGTGCATACTTTCAGATTAAAAAAAATCATGTCAAAAACTTTTTATTACAGTACTGAAATATTGACTCATTTTCCATTTATACAGTTTCATATGTTGTTACTTAAACACACCAAGTCCCTGAGGAAAGAGTCTGAGGGGGAAGAGAGAGAGAAAGAGAGAAAGAGAGAGAATATGGCAGCAAGTCCAATAAACATGTTTTGCTATAAAATCAAAGACTGAAATAAATTAGCTGATTTAGTAGCAACAGTAAATAACAATTTGTGGATTTGATGGGAACTGCTCAGCAGCTTGCTTCAGGGACTTTTCTCTCAGCACACTGCAAACAGATATGGATTAAAAAATCTGCAGCAATGAAAAACTCTATTACACAAACGTCTGTTTATTATAGTGCTAGTGGCAAATCCACACATTCATAAACACTAGACTGAGAACATCATATGTTTTGTGCAATCTAAAATGTTTGTGCTATAGCTACAAAGTACAAATGAATATATGACGAATTAAAAACAGCTTCACAGACATCACATTTATTGGCTTTATGTCTACAATGCGATCTCTGAGTTACCATTCTTAAAAATATGAAAAAATGAATATACAGTATAAAGTAAATAACAAATGATGTAAGTGTATTTGCAGACATATGGAGAGAAAACATGCTTTATCCTTTGTGATGGATCCAGAGTCTATACCAGGGACACTTTGTTTTAAGAAGAAATAAACCCTGGATAGCACGCCAGTCCATCACATGCATTCACACACTCATTCACACCCTTATTCACACTAAACCACCTACTGGCATGATGTTAGTAGAAAACTGGGCAACCTAAATAAAATCTGGAGGAATCCACTTGCAAAAAACATGAAGAACATGCAAAATTCCACAAAATACCTCTACAAACACACACACACACACACACACACACACACACACACACACACACACACACACACACACACACACATTTCATAGAATATGAATTGACTTAAATCCTAGTGACAATAACAGCACTGAGCCATTTTTTCAAAGTCAGGACATTTATGGACACTTGTATATACAGAACATTTCAACATTTCATTGTGGGTCCATTTCAACATTACTTTCTAGATCTTTTAAAGCTCTGTTATATTTTCGACATTAGACCACAAGCCTTCAATAAGGTTTACTTCAATGACACATTATGCAGGGCAATAATTATGCTAAAAATGCTGTTCATAAGACAAATGTTACATTTGATGAGCATCAATAATTCTGGAGTTTCTGCGCAGCAGTGTGTGAATATTGGTAATATTAATAATAAAAAGAAAATTTAAAAAGTAAAAAAACAAAAAACCTTCAGTATATAATGAAAATGTATCATTTTATAATCTGATGTGAACATAGGAATGATTGCAAGTTAATGAATCTAATTTCACCTTCATTTCCCTGACATGAACAGTATCCTGTAATTAAATAAATCAATAATAAATGAATGGTAATTAATCTTTTAGAATTTTAGCTTAATCATTTCTAACCCATACACTTAATTATAATTATACATCACACACTTCTTTGTGTGCTCAAATATCAGGTTGTAGATGCTTGTCTGCACTCCCTCTATTGAAAAGCTACAAAAAAAGAAGGATATATTACACACAGGGCAGTCCAACTGACCTATTCCTACTGAAAACATGAAGCTGTAACCCATATTGATTGTTGCTCTTAAGAGATTTTTTTCCCCATGAGCCCATAGTACCAATTTCAAATAGTAGAAAAGCAAGCGTTTTATATAATGAACAGGATACAATATGATTAAAGTGACTAATTCAGAAATCATTGTCAGTGATTTCTGACAATTTTGGGTCAAAACACATTATATTATATTTATGATAATACAAACGGTAAACACAGTGACACATCCACCTGGAGTGGGAGGCATAGAAAGATTTCATCTAGTTTAATACATATGAATGTGTTTAAAGGTCAAAGTGATGCACCCTTAATTTTTGCCTCCACTCCAAAAAAGAAATGCTGGTGAAACAACTGTTTATAACTGCTCTAATATAAGTGAAAATAGGAACTAAATTTAGGAACTAACTAAATGTTTTTCTCATTTTGTAATCCTCCAATTTGTTTAATGTACTCTAACTATAACTGAATAAAAATTACAGCTATTTTGGAACATGGTGTTATTAAAAAATAATCATCTTTAGGTGGTAAGAGGATCATATCACACTACCATGGTGTTAATTATTTTTCTATAATAGTACTTTTTTATTGCATACATTCCATACTTATTATTTTGTAATATTTTATAATATTGTGGTGTGGTATTGGAATGTCAGAAAATGACAGGGTTTAAATTAGAATACATATTTCTTGCCAGCATCTGTTACTTTAACCAAATAATGAGAGAGAGAGAGAGAGAGAGAGAGAGAGAGAGAGAGAGAGAGATGCTAAACTTGATATGTTTGTGTCTGGGAATCCATAGCCATGCTAACAGGGCCATAATTCCATTGATTAGAATGATAATTGTTTAGAGGACAGAAACAATGTCTAATCCAAAGCAAACTCCGATGTAATTTCATGCGTATGGGAGATGAATGGATCGGCTCGGGACTCCGATTGTCTCCATGCAGTGGACTCAAGCAGCTGCCAGCTAATCACATTTCATCAGTTGTCAGCTGAGAAGCGGTGTAATGGTGCTCGAATGGGAGCCAGGTCATTATCAGATCCTCGTTCTGATATATGCTATTTATTGCTGTCACACAGCATTTAATGTTTAATGTTTAATTCACCAGTGGAAAAACAGCACTGTCTGCAGGGACAACAAAAGCCCACTGGAACCAGGAGTTAGAAAGCAGCAGAAATGTAATGGGAGACATGGACGAGGCAGTCAGGAAAACATATTCCTATGAACATGCATGATATTTAAGACGCACAAAATTCTGCATTATTATTTGATGACTTTGTTATACCACTGTACTACAATATTCTCTATTGTTATTGCTCTGAAGGTGTTGAATAACATTCTATAATAGCAACTTTAGCTGGATATATAATCATATTATTTTAATGCTTTATTGCTTCTGTAGTACCAGCACACAGAGCCTTAAACTTCTATCGGTCTCGTCATTTATACTATGGTGTGACGTTATTTAATAATCTACAAATTGTAATTGCAAATGGCTGTTATGTATAAGAGAAATAAATCGTTTTGGTATATACTGTTATTGGGAAATAATCAACTTGTGTTGAGCCACATCACATCCCAAACCTATTACATGTTTTGTGTATTTATAATATAATTCTGTATTTAACAAAGAATAAAATAATTCTTGACATTGATGTTTTCTCTAAGGTAAGGTGTATTCATTATTTTTGAAGAAGCCTTCAGTGTCAGCACTTAATACAATGGTCAATGCACTGTAATGGTTAATATAATTTCAACACGTAAATTTTGAGAGAAGAAAAAAAATGGTTTGATGAAGAAACAACTGTTTATAGCTATTATAACATAAGCCATAAAAGGAACTCATTTATACTACTACAAGCGTTAAATTATTAATACAGCTTTACTGTTCAAGGACTTTTCACACAGACATTGCAATGCCACTATTTTATTTGTTGGTAGGTTTACAGTTTTTGATGTATTTTTGTTCTAGATGTATCAATCCTTTGTTGTTCGAATAAACAGTTGATTACTCACTTGATACAAATGGACCTAACTACTGATTTTGGATTATGATATAATTATTGCAAATAAACTTTGTGAACATGGAGCCTCAAAATTCTGCCGAGTCTTGTCATTTACAGGCGTGTATGACATGTACTGTATGGCATGTCATTATTTAATAAGCAACAAATTTTAATTGTAAATGGTTGCGGTATGAGGGGAATAAATCACGTTGGTCTGTACTGTTATTGAAAAATAATCAGCTGGTGTTGGGCCACAGGGACTTTTTGGACTCCTGGACATTTTCTATCTGGTAATTAGATGAATTTGATTTTACAATATATACATATACCTCTGTAGTAAATTAGCCAATTAACTGCTATTTTACATGTATTTTTCTACACACCAATGTTTTTTTAGTTTATTTATTTTTAATTTATTTTATTTTTTATATCTTTTTAAACAAGGGAACCAATTAGCCACCTTTATGCTGGTTCCTCTATACACACATTTTCCAATTATTTCCTCTGGCTTTTGTCAAAGGAAAGGCAAGAAGGTTCTGCCTGAAAGCATCATGCTCTTGAAATAAGTAGCCAATGTAAAAAGGGTCAGTTGCTAATCTTTTTCTTGAGTAAAGCTCTCATTCATTATGTAACAAGGTCCATCTGTATTCAGGACATGGATCTCGAGTACAGAAATGTACTGAACAAAATCCGCTCCTAAATGTGGACACTTTTATTTTCTTTTACTGTTCTGTTACTATTTTTTTCTAAAGAAACTTCTGTTAAACCTAATTTCAATTTGAAATCTAATCTGAGCTTTATTGGCAGGCAATTTGCGGTTTGTATTATGTGTTTCTGGCCATGCACCACTTTTTTAAATATTGTACGTATATCAGTACTGTACCTTTCAGTAGATTAGAGAAAATATTTTATAAAAATATTTTAAAATAACTTTGGTTTTCACAAGGGGTGGATTTTTTTTGTCATTTATCGTCATTTGTCATTTTATACACATAAAGTCAAGCCTTCTTTATCTGCATAATGTACATAGATGTTGTATGCTGTCTCTTTCAGTTTTTCCAGATGTCCAATTCATTGCGGTTCACTGAGCAACCAACTTAAACTTTACAAATGACTATTTGCCTTGTTATGCCTCATGATGCCATTGCTATTTGAAATTTGAATGTTATATTAATTCGCATTACCTCATTACCTTGTTGCTGCTTATTAAAACTGAATGATCTGATTGCTAGTGACACATGTGCTTGTTTTGTTTGGGTTGTGTAGCTATACTAAATATATAATTTTTGATTCAATCAAATGCTATTTTGCTTTTTAGGTTGTGGTTTTGTGTAAGTTACTGGAGCGCAACAGAAAAAGAAACACATACTATTTGCTGTTTTATGTTTGTAAAGATTGTAGTTATTGGTGTGTCAGCTTGTATTTTTTGCTTTTTGCTAAATATAATGTTTTAAAACACCAACAAAGCAAGTTACTTCCTGTTGTTTATTACAATAAGGTAACTATAAACAGTAGTTCCGTTTTGGTTATAACTAATTTTGTTAATTTTTCCTTTCCTACAGTTAATTAGCTAAAATACTCAAATAAGAGTTAAATATTAAAAATGTTAATATTAAAAGAGATCCTACAAAGCATAAAGTCCGAAAGAATAATAGAAAACTGCCAAGAATGCATACACTAAAATCCACTTTCATAAATGTTCATTAAAATGCTAATTAAACTTCTTATAGAAAGTTTTTACATCAATGACTATACTGTATGTTTTTTTTTTGCTAAATAACAGCACATTTTAATCCATTTAATAGCCCTACATTATGTTCATTGCCATCATTATGCTTAAGTCTTTGTGTGTGTGTGTGTGTGTGTGTGTGTGTGTGTGTGTGTGTGTGTGTGTGTGTGTGTGTCTGCGCTCTTCATTAGTTGGATTATTTTTCAAATTTATCCGACAGCAGTTCAATAGAAACTAGATGCAGTGACAGGACAGTCTATGATAGATAAGCTTCAGCCGAATGTCTGCTTTTTAAAAACATAGATGTATGCTTCGGGTCATTGTCTTGATGTATGGTAAAGTTGGTTTAAATTAGCTGCAATCCAGATGGAACTGCATAGCACTGAAGTATGGAATGATAGCCATGCTTGTTAAGTATTCCTTTAACTCTGAATAAGTATTTAACCATACCTGCTCCAAAACAACCCCAAACACACAGAGGAAACTGTATTCACTGTCACCTCGACTTTCTTTGTAATTCTTAAACTAGCCCTAAACAGTTAAGGGTTAATATCTGTCCTGCTTTATTAATTACCCTTTAATGCAATTATGAGAGTGAAATACTGTAATACATCCTTCAGTAGAACACTGTACAAATATTGCATCTGTAGGAATTGTTAACATCAACTTTCAATGCTTAATTTATTTCCCTTGCCGTGAGCAGATGTAAGTTGTTAACCCATTACTTACTCCTTGAAAAAGCCATTTTGTAAAAATATGAAAATTTGCAAGTATGTGTGAGAAAAGAAAGACTGTGAGAGAGACAGAAAAAGAGCTGTGATTATTGTGATTGTGATTCCTGATACAATGGTCTTCATGCTTGTACTTGTTTTGGCTAGAGCTGATAAAAATGCTTGACATCATCAGTAAAGCAGGAGCCATTTGTAACCAGGTTACCAACTATCTCCCATCAGTAATTGAGAGAATGTAGTCACATAGGGAGTGTATCAGCAATACAACATGCTGTTAGCTTCCATCAAGCTGGCTTGAAAAAAAACCCCACCTAAATATCTGACCTTAGAGACAGAGGCAATAAACAACCAAGAATGCAGTGACTGTGAATCATTTTATAACCCTCAATGAGGCTTTGACTGGAGACTTAACTCAGATTTTTTGGTTTATCACAGATAACACAAAAGCACAACCATAAAACATTTTGGAGAAAGGATTTCTTACCCAGATATGCTTTTGCTTCCTGCCATGCTACCTTTCATGTTACATGCCAACTACAGGTAGCATTTACAAATGCAAATACAAGTTAAACAGTTTAATATTCAAGGCAGAAGTGAAACAAGATAAAATAACAACAAAAAATGCAATGAGTCAGACATTTAGCAAATTGTACAAAAGTGCAGAGAGCACAATACAAAAAACAGGAAGCTAAAGCCTAGGGGATAAAAAGCAGGATAACAATCAACAAACAAAAGACTTGATAAGTTCAGGTAAAACACACTGAGCTTCACTTTGCACTGATTAAATGTCCAAGGTTTGTTTATATACAGTACGAGTTTAATGGAAACCGGTGTGTGTGTGTGTGTGTGTGTGTGTGTGTGTGTGTGTGTGTGTGTGTGTGTGTGTGTGTGTGTAGGTGTGTGTTAAAAATTGGTGATGATTAACTTTTGATTTGGGGGACTGTATTCTGTGGGTGGCCATGTTTATATTCCCAGTGTGTTCTGGGATGTTGAGTTCAGTGACTGATGAGTATATTGATGAGTATATTGATGTGATTTTAAATTCAAATCAGAAATTCTGTCATGTTGAACAGCTAGCTTTAGTAGTGATGAAATATCTATTCATTATTAATTTGATTTAAAATTTCTCGTATAAATCCTGTCAGGGATTACCTTTGGGGGTAATTAGCTAATTAGTATTTAAGTATATTAGTATGAGCTTTTAAGAATATTACTTTTATGAAAATGTATAAACTCAGCAATTAGGGTTGCACAAGCCAGTGCACTCTTAGTGCCGGTTCCAAGCCCGGATAAATGGGGAGGGTTGTGTTAGGAAGGGCATCCAGTGTAAAACATGCCGAATCAAATATGCGGATCACAAAATAGAATTTCAGACCGGACCGTTTGGGCCCGGGTTACCCATAAGTATTGTTAGCCAACAGGGTACCTGTAAAGATTGGGCTACTGTGGCTGAAAGAGAAGAAGGAGAGGAGGAATACATCTACAGAAACAGCAGGGAAAGGAGAAGTGTGGGAAAGTGAAGGTTTGGGTTGAAACTTTAAATGTACTATGACTGGTAAAGGGAGAGAGTTAACTGATATGATGGAGAGGAGAAAGGTAGATATGTTGTGTGTTCATGAGACCAAGTGGAAAGGGAGTGAGGCCAGGAACATTAGAGGGGGTTTTAAACTGTTGAATCATGGTGTGGATGGAAACAGAAATAGTGAAGGACTTTAATGGGCATGTTGGTGAAGGGAATGGAGGTGATAGGTAAGTATGGCCTTAAGGAGAGAAATGTGGAAGGGCAGATGGTGATAGATTTTGCTAAAAAGATGGAAATGGCAGTGGTGAATACTTATTTTCAGAAGAAGGAGGAGCATAGGTTGATGTATAAGAGTGGAGGAAGGTGCACACAAATGGACTATATTCTAGGAGGAATTATATACTATATTCTCCTAAGGAGTTCTGAGACAGTAAGGTGTTGTCAGGGGACAGTGTAGCTAGACAGCATCGGATGGTGTTTTGTAGAATGGATTTAGAGGTGGAAAAAAAGGGAAGGAGTGTGAAGACTGAAAGAAGAAGAGGTAAGAGAAACAGGCTTGGGATCAGCAGAGAGATGAAAAAGTAGGCAAAGCCAAGGAAAGGGCATATGAGTAGCTGTATGAGAAGTTGGAAACTAAGGAAGGAGAAAAAGATTTGTACCGATTGGCGAGGCAGAGGGACTGAGCTGGGAAGGATGTAATACAAGTTAGAGCAATAAAGGGTGAAGACGGAAATGTATTGACTAGTGAGGAGAGTGTGTTAAGAAGATGGAAGGAGTATTTTGAGCAGCTGATGAATGAGGAAAATAAGAGAGAGCTAAGGTTGGATGAAGTGGAGATGGTGAAGCAGGAATAGGATTAGTAAGGAGAAAATGAGAGCAACGATTAAGAGAGTGTGGAAAGTCGGTACAACCAGATGACATACCGGTAGAAGTGAGGAGATGTTTAGGAGAGATGGAAGTGGAATTTTTAACCAGGTTGTTTAACAAGATTTTGAATGGTGAGAAGATGCCTGAGGAATGGAGAAGGAGTGTGCTGGTAACTATTCTAAGAACAAGGGAGATGTGCAGACCTGCAGTAAATACAGGGGAATAAAGTTGATTAGTCACACCATGAAGTTATGGGAGAGAGTAGTGGAAGCCAGGCTGAAAGAAATGGTGACCATCTGAGAGCAACAGTTTGGTTTTATGCAGAGAAAGAGCACTATGGATGCAATATTTGCTTTGAGAATGTTGATGGATAAGTATAGACAAGTTCAGAAGGAGTTGCATTGTGTGTTTGTGGATTTTGAGAAAGTGTACGACATGGTGTTGAGAGAGAAGTTGTGGTATTGTATGAGGAAGTCAGGTGTGTCAGAGAAGAATGCAGGACATGTATGAGGACAGTGTGACAGCAGTAAGTTGTGCAGTAGGAACGACAGACTGAATCAAGGTGGAGGGTGGACTGCATCAAGGATTGGCTCTGAGCCCTTTCCCGTTTGCAGTCGTGAAGGACAGGTTGACAGATGAGGTCAGACAGGAGTCTCCGTGGACTATGATGTTTGTGGATGATACTGTCATTTGTGGTGAGAGTAGGAAGCAGTTTGAGAAGAGCCTGTAGAGGTGGAGGCATGTGATGGAGAGAAGGGGAATTAAAGTCAGTAGGCGTAAGACAGAGTACATTTGTGTGAGTGAGAGGGAGGACAGTGGAGTGGTGCGGTTGCAGGGAAAAGACATGGTGAAAAAATTAGAAATTAGTTTATTAGAGTGACCACGCATGTAGGAGGTTTTGGAGACAAGGTGAGGGAAGTGCAATTGAGATGGTTTGGACATGTGAAGAGGAGGGACATGGGGTATATCGGTAGAAGAATGCTGAGAACAGAGCCACCAGGAGGGAGGAAAAGAGGAAGACCAAGGAGGAGGTTTATGTATATTGTGAGAGAAGACATGCAGGTAGCTGGTGTAAAAGAGGCAGATGTAGAGCACAAGGGGGTATGGAGATGGATAATCTGCTGTGATGACCCCTAGTAGGAGAAGCCGAAAGAAGAACACTTTTGTGAAAATGTATATAAAAAAAAAAGATCTTAAAAAGCTTACTTCATGATACTATTAGTAAATAATATTAACATAATAATAATAATAATAATAATAATAATAATAATAATAATAATAATAACAATAATATTAATAATAATCCTGATTTAACTAATGTCTAGCTAGTTACTATTTAGTATTAGCAATTAAATTAAAATAAATTCTGAATACTTTTAAAATATACTTACAAACCCTGTCATGCCATCTCATGTTTAGCTAGTTAGCTAAGAAATTGTCTGGATATGATAAAATTAAGATATCTTTATATCAGAAGAGCAATAATGATAATATTGATTTAAGTGATTTTAATTCATTTTAGAAATTATTTCAGACTCACTTTAGGTGTAACAAATAAGTTAATCTTTCTAGAATCAGCAGTGAATACTATGAAATAGTATGAATGTATGCAGAGAAATGCTGTGAGTTTATCTCATCATCATAGCTCATGATTATAGCATTCACTGAAAAATAATTAAATTTATGGATATTATTCATAAATCCTGTAGATTTTTTTCCATTTAGCATAATCAGTGAGCATCTGTGTTTGAAATATCATTTTATTTATGTTTTTTAGACTATGGCATAAGTAAAAACAGTCCCCAGAAGATGGAGTAATAACAAGATATCTGCTAAGTGAACAACACACACACACACACACACACACACACACACACACACACACACACACACACACACACACACACACACAGAGTACTGTGCAAAAGATTTAACAAAATAGAAAGTAAATGAACAAAAAAGAAATATAAATTAAATCAATATTTGGTGTGACCTCCTTTGCTCAGTTCTAGGTACACAGTTTTTGAAGAAACTCAGCAGGTAGGTTGTTCCAAACATCTTGTAGAACTAATCGCAGATCTGTGGATGCTCAAATGCTTTGGTGTCTGTATGTAATCCAATACAGGCTTGATGATGTTGAGATCAGGGCTCTGTGTGGGCCAAAACAGGACTGTTTGTTCTTCTGTGTACTTCTTTTCAATACTCTACAATGACACCGGCTGTTTGGGGTTGTTGTCCTGCACAGATACGAGATACACACGGTTTGTGTGTTTCTTGCTTGGGAGTGAAGCATGCTTAGTCACCTCTTGAGCTCAATCAGAGCACCTGATCTGGCATTGAGATGTCGTTCTCACCCATATGAAGGAATTGGGCTTAAGTCTGAATGCCAAGAAAAGTGTACTTTCTCCAGTACAGAGAACCACCTATCTAGGCATAGTGTGGGATTCGACAGTTATGCGGGGGCATTTGTCTCCTGCATAATTCGAGTCTATCCTCACAGGTGTCAAGAAAGTGAGAGAAGGCCTTGGCCTCCTATACATGCAACCCTTACAGTGGTGGCTCAGGGACAGTGGGTTCTCCCGAAAGGGCAACCCACTCTGCACAATCAAGGTCACATAGCAAGCCTTTCGGGCCTTGGACATGTAGAGAGATGCCGGGTTGGGGGCTCCTTGTTATCTCGTAACTTTAACGATGAACTTCTCCCTCTCGGGTTGGTGGGGCATGAGTGGTCGCTCCGCCCAAGGTCCATGGAAAGGGCCCCATCTCTAGTGGCACATCAACTGCAGGAGGTGCTGGCTGTCCTTCTAGCGTTGAAGCATTTCCTCTCAGACCTAAGGGGCCATCATGTGCTGGTCCAAACAGACAACACATCAGGGGTCTCCTACATCAACCACCGGGGGGGTCTTTGCTCACCTCCTTTACAAGACAGATCCTCCTATGGGCCCAAGGTAAGATGCTCTCACCGATAGCACTATACATCCTGGGCGGTGGAATCAAGGAGCAGTCAGCCTTTCAGGGCAAGGGCCGAGGCCCGGGAAATGGAGGCTTCACCCAGAAGTGGTGGAGCAAATATGGAGAAGATTTTACAGAGCACAAGTGGACCTGTTTGCAATGTCACACTGTCCCCTCTGGTTCTCAATTACTCACCCAGATCCATGGTCCAGGCATGCACGCTTTTCCCACTGTATTGCCTTGATGGAATCCTGTGCTGGCCTGCTCAGCCATGGTTCGCCGACCTGGTAAACCTTTTCAAACAACCTCCCTGGGTGATTCCTCCCAGAAGGGACCTTCTCTCTCAGGCAGGGGCACTTTGCTTCACTCCCACCCAGAGCTATGTAGGCTGTGGCCCCTTAGCCACTGGTCTCTCGGCTGAGGTTGTAGAGACCATTCTCCAATCCAGAGCTCCATCCAAGAGAGGGTTGTATGCTGCAAAGTAGTATCTGTTTACTACATGGTGCATAGGTCACTACTTAGACCCAGTCTACTGGCCGGTTGGCCCAGTGCTGGGATTTCTTTAAGAACAGTTCGCCAAAGGGTCTCCTTCCACCCTAAAGTTTTACGTGTCTGCTATTGCAGCTTGTCCTGCTCAGCTTTCCCAGCAGTTGCTAGGAAAACAAAAACGTTTGTAAAACGAGTGCCAGTATGGGACCTGCCAGTGATTTTTGAGAGTCAAGACTACTTCTACTGGCCATCTCCTCTCTGAAGAGGGTTGTGAACCTTCATGCCCTTTCCGTGAGCCCCTTCTTTCTGGAGTGCCTTCCCACGACCAGTCGTGCTCCAGGCATTCTATCCTCCTCCTTACAGGTCTCCGACCAGAAGCTTAACTGGGTGTGCCTAGTGGACACATACGTCAACAGAACTGCGTGTGGAGAAAGTTGGACCAGCTGTTTGTCTGCTACGGGCTGCATAAAAAAGGGGTTTTCTGCCAATAAGCAGACCCTCAGTAGATGGATTGTGGATACTATACACTCCTCTTATGAGTCCTCTGGTCTTGCTTCGGGGTCAGAGTGCATTGTCCTCTGGGGTATCTTCTTCATCCCAGAGCAATATGGCTAAGACATTTGCAACTCTGCAGGCTGGTCCACCCTTCTGACCTTCGTCAGGTCTTACAGCCTTGACCTTAGTTCCACTCCTGGACCCCCTGTCCTTTGGCCTAGCTGTGCCCATTGACACTAGGCAGGATTGGTCTGTCTGCACATGATTGGACACTCGTTCCCAAAGCGTTGTTGACGCAGCTTGAGTTTCTGTAAGGGAACGTCTATAGGTTCTGCATGTAACCCTAGTTCCCTGAGGGATGCCACACTTCCTGCTACACTCCCTTCATCCCTTCAACCGCTGCCTTCACTCTCAAAGCTAGTGCCGTCTCCACCGAATGTGTTCTTATATCTTCCTGGTTGTGACGTCACCTCACCGGGACATTGTGCTGTTGCATTGGACAGATTACACACGTGATTCAGCGCATGGTCAAGCAGAACACCAGTTTGTTTTGAAATCTTGCTGATGCATTTAAACTACCTTGTGTCTTGCTGCTGTGCTCAGTCTTGTTATGGTGAATGAGTATGGCTGTTTCTCACCCAGTTATATCCATCCTACACATCGTTTATTGTTTCAGTTAATAACTGTGTTTCAACCTACATATGAAATTGATGATCATTGGCACCTGCTTGGTATAATAGGTCAATCATATACCTGATTTTAAATCTACACAGTCCCACACTTTGTACAAGTGTACAAAGTGTGCAAGTATAAGAATTTAAAGCCAAATGTTAGTCACATCAGATATTTGATTTTTGTATTAATTGTTTCTTCTGTTTGCTTTTGCACTGTACTACAAACAAAACATAAAATTAGAAGCTGCACTCTCCATATCTCAATCACATAGGCTAGAAAAATGGCATAAGAATTATTGTTGCCATGGTTACTGCAGGTAAAACTACAGTAAACAACTATAATGTGGCTGCAAATGGCAAGTGTGCATGTGTTTGTGCATTTCAGAAAACTGAAAAACTGAGCTATCAGAGAGCTGTGTGTGTGTGTGTGTGTGTGTGTGTGTGTGTGTGTGTGTGTGTGTGTGTGTGTGTGTGTGTGTGTGTGTGCATGTGTTCCAATTACCAGAGCAGATTACAGCAGAGCAAATTGAACTGCTAGTCACTGCTGGCAGTGATGACTACAAGCAAATGTTTGTAATTATGAATTGATTGCCTTACTGTCAATAATTAAAACAACAACACATCTTATTTAATGACTGCTACAAAATGACTTTTAAAATAAACACACAATCATTCACTCACTCTCACACACACACACACACACACACACACACACACAATAACAAAATGTTTTTCGTTCCCCATATGAAAATATGAATTATTAATTACAGATTTCTGGTGCAAAACCAAATTATAAAAAAATTAATCTATAATAAACCATATTTCATTGTTATGGTTTACTATGTTAATTCTTATGCATTTATCATGGTAATGAGTCTATGATTTTTTTAAACTTTATTCTGCTTTGATGATCAAACATCAGGATCAACATATTCAGGACTAATGAGGGCAAATGTTTAATATAATTTCTTCTAGCTACCACCCGGTAATTGCTAATAGATATGCAGGACAGGTAATCAATCGTTACTTTTAGCTGTTTTATGCCAATGACATGATGAAAATGCAAATTTTCAAGCTCTAATGTCTCTGTACTTTCAATATTCTATGTATATTTTTCAGGACAACCTTATTAAAACATCATGAACAGTCATATTGTTGGTACATTTCCATTAAATATATTGTTTGTCATTGCTTGTCTTTGTGTGTTTCAATGTTATCTGCATGTTATATAACCCTGCAACACACACACACACACACACACACACACACAAAGTAATCTACTATGGAAATCTGCTCTATAGGATCTCCCAAGTTAAACACAATTAGCTATGGATTGTAAACAAAGCTTGGCTCTTTTACCTTGTAAGAACAAGCCGATGAGTTCAGTTACATTCCTTTCTGAAGTATCTGAAGTAAAATAGGGCAGCTATGTCAACATGCATTATGTAACTGCATTTAAACAGTACATGCTTTAATGCAATGTTATATAATGTCACACGTGTGTGTGTGTGTGTGTGTGTGTGTGTGTGTGTGTGTGTGTGTGTGTGCGCATATGTGTGATTATGTGTGTCATACAGGCATACTCTCCATGTGTGCACTTATACTGTACAGTAAAGAATGGTGTTATTGTGCTATAATTATTATGAGTAATACTCATAGTAATAAAGAAATACAATCTCAGGAAGCAATTTCTTTCCCAGCAGAAAGTAATGAGACATTGGTACATCATGGTGATGTTTAATGCACAAACCTTACAAAATGCACTGTTCTCCAAATCTGCTTACATAACAATATGCACAGTGTGTTTTAGTGCAGCCCAAAATAGAGATGATCTAAACAGCAATGTATTAGAGTTACTTTGGTTACTTTTTAATTATGTTATGTAGTTTTCCCCCCAAACGTAGTATGTAATAGACATAGCAGTAAAACACATATTTATTAAACACAAATGAAGGCTCAACAATTAGCAACAAATACATCTAAAAAGTATATTAGTATAAAGATAGATTGATATCTCAGTATGGAGGGCCTAAAGTGCATTATAGCATAAAAACTGAGATCTAATCTCTCTATTGATAATAGATTTTAGTTTTTACCTGAATGATAAACTTTATTACTTTGCCTACTTTTTGAAACCTACATAGATTAAAATTCTTACACAAATTCAGATTTCTTTTCACTAGATAAGTGTACATGAATGAGTACTCTAAATATAAGCCTTTTTGCTTGGGGCAATGCCACATAATATTAGTGAAGGACGTATAGCCTGTAAAATATAACAAAACCACAATTCTGTGTTGATTCTAGCTGATAGACAGGTGTTCAAATACTTATTTGCAGTTGTATCATACAAATAAATAGTTAAAAAATAATACATTGTGATTTCTGAATTTTTTTTTTAGATTATGTCTCTCACAGTGGACATGCACCCACGATGACAATTTCAGACTCCTCCATGATTTCTAAGTGGGAGAACTTGCAAAATAGCCGGGTGTTCAAATACTTATTTTCCTCACTGTATTTAGTTTATGCGTTTATTTATAGAAAGAATCAAACATGTCTGCCAATACAATGAACAACTGAAGGCTGAGATTAGAGATTGCTATCTTTTTAATACGGTTACCATGCAGTGTGTTGTGACTTTATTAACATAATGCTTAATATAACTGTTTACTGTGCATAAACATACAGTTGTAACAGTGTGATATCTTACTACTTATGTTTATAGTTTGTTAAAGTTAACTATAGCAGGGAAAAGTGTTAGTTAAAGGAACTAAAAGCAAAGCATTCCTCATAAATCTATTATCATGAAGAAATAAATGCGGTGTGCAAGCATAGGTTTAAGAGAAATGTTTTAATTTTCTTTTCGTTACAGTGGCTTGCATCACCTCGCATTTAAAAACAAATGCTTCACATTTTGCGAAGAAAAAAAACATAGATGAGGGAGGGACAACACAGATACTGGAGAGTTCTGTGTATTGAAACCACAGCAGGTTTAATGGACTTGCTTATTTTGTCAAGAGGTGAATATAAACAAAATACACATGTCTATCTTCAACCATGGAGCCTCCTTCTGTTTTTGACCCTCCACCTAGTGATTGTATTAAGGTGTGGAGTAGATTGTGATGCAGATGATTGAGATCTCAAGTTAAATTACACACTGATCAAACTACACTACAACTGATATGCATAGCCTTAATGGTCTTAGTCCTCAATATACAAACTCACTGAGTAATATGATACTCCTTGGCTGCTTTGATCACAGAAGGCTGTGCATGCAGGCTCTTTATGGGTACCTAGAATTATGAAAATTACAGTGGGGGTAGAGCTTTTTTTTTTTCTTTCAGAACACCAGCTGTGAAGTAGCCTTTCTGTCAGCTTTCATGAATCAGACACAATTGCAGTCTTTAGGTTTGGGCTGAAAACCAACTCGTATTGTAAGACCTTTGGTTATTTATTTGTATTTATCTGTAAAAGAAAATATCACTATCTTACAAACCGGGTTAATGGACATTGAAGCTGGCAGAAATCTGAGATGCAACTGCTTTTACAAATTCAGTATTTTTTTCTTTCTTTTTTCTGATGGTGAAGTAGATAAGCAATGATGCCTCATGCCTGTGTTACCTTCTGGCACTTTCTTGTTAGTGAAGCTGTTAGAGCAGAATCTATGTTGCATTATAAACAAAAATAAACAGTGTTACATGCTGCAAAAAAATTGTGTGCTTGGCATCAGGTCAACCTATAGAGGGGAACATTTCATAAAATACTATCTAGTTGAATGGACAAGTAAAAATCCCAGTCCATTTCTTTTGGCTGGATAAATAACAAAAACACTTAATTAAAAAAGAGTCAGCAAGTCATTTGGTAAATGCTTTAACTATGAGATTGCATTAACTCTAATCTATATTATAAAATTTGGTATAACATCATTTCTCTTAATATGTTTATCCATACAGTGACTGTGTATTGTGCTAGCAGGAGAGGTTTTAGCTGTATTTGTGTTTTGTCCATTTTTTACATGAATGCTAGCTCCAGAGTCTGAAACGATCATCCATTCATGTTGATTAAAATGCCTAATAATGTTCTCAGATCTATGCCACCGTGTGACATGCAGCAGTTAATGAGTAGCTTGTACTATTTTAGCTAGAGCAATAATATTGAATAGGTACAAATCAAAGCTTGTCAAGTCAATAATGTGTAATTTTTTTAGTTCACCACCACTACTTATCCACTATGATAAGAAAGCAAAATCCTGGACATGAAATCTGCTTTACCCAGGCCTCCAGTCTACTGATTTATTCATTGTGGAATCATATTCATGTTTTATGTGACATGTTCTCATACTGAATCACTAACAAACTCTGTATGTCTATCAGAAATTATTTTATAATGTGATATTGCCCAGAGCAAGATGGCTTGCACTTATATTTAGAGTTATTTATTAACGTGTTTTTAACTTGTGAGAAAAAATCCTGATGTTGATTAATTTACTCACAAAGAGTTTTGGTAAACATATTTTGCAGGTTTTTGCCAACAGTAACATTTCATACATTAACTACACAAATAAAAGTTTGGGAATACCTAAACATAAGATTTGTATGTGCTTATTACACATATATTCCACATTTGCTGTTATAATTACCTTTACTCTTCTAGGAAAGTTTTCCACTAGATTTTGGAGTGTGCTTGTGGATATTTGTGCTCATTCAGTCACAAGAGAGTTAGTAAACTCTGGCACTACTACTGGAGAGTGAGGAAGTCTGGGGTGCTGTCAGCATTCCAATTAATCCCAAAGATGTTCAATAGAGTTGAGGTCGGAGCTTTATAACAGGCTATTCAAGATCTTCCACTCCAAACCATGTAAACCATATCTTCATGGAACTCACTCTGTTATGCTTTGTTATGCTGAAACTGGTTGGGGTCTCCCAGTTCAAGTGAAGGGAAAATTTAATAGAAGAACCACATAAAAAAATCTGGTGTCCCAATACTTTTTGTCCATATAGCATATATATTAATAAATTACTCATAAGTTCAGAATTACATTTAATGTTGTGAAATGTTCACAAACAAAGTTGCTGTGTGTTACCACCTTATATCACATGCTTCTCTTTTTTTTTTTTAGTTAACAAGACAATGAAAAATCACCTAGATCTTAAGAGCTTTCCTGCATTAGCTCATTTCACAATGGTTTCTAACTTTCCTTTAAGGCTTTGAATCTTTAACTTTTTTTTTTCTGTTAGTATTTCAGCTGGTTGAAATGAAAGCCTTTGGCTTCATTTGGCACAATAGTGATCTGGACATGGATTTCTGTTAAACTTCTTTGCAACAGTGTCTCTTTAAATACCAAGTGCACAAATAAAATTTGATTGAATTGAATGTTCTAATAAAACTGGTTTGATATGATGACAGATGGTGGTTCATTTTTTTTTTCTGCAGCTCCCAGAGCAAGAACAATGCATGGTCTGTTTGTGTGTGTGTGTGTGTGTGTGTGTGTGTGTGTGTGTGTGTGTGTGTGTGTGTGTGTGTGTGTCTGTTAGGCAGAATGTGGGTTGTGGTGTAGGAGTAATTCTGTTACAGATGAGATTTATCTGGTGTATACCACAGAACCGCTTCTGTACCTCCCATAACCCCTCCAGTGGAGAAAATGAAAGTGTGATGAAATGTAATGCACTCTGCCTTTGGCAAAGCAGGACAGACAGAGAGCCTGAACACAATAAATCTAATGGATATTACTGTAATTCAACAATTTAACACATGCAATCTTCCTTTCACACATACACACAAAAGCACTATACATGCTCACACAAACACATCTCTCTCTCTCTCTCTCTCTCTCTCTCTCTCTCTCTCTTCTATGAACTCATCTCTCTCTCTCTCTCTCTCTCTCTCTCTCTCTCTCTCTCTCTCTCTCTCTCTCTCTCTCTCTCTTTTATTTTTTATTTTTTTACTTTTCCCCTGTACCTCTTCAACCTCTTTCAGACACACACATATATGTACCCACACACGCACACACTTTGTGCTGCTTTCAGGTTCAGATTAACATCAGCTGCTTGCATGAAATTCACTTATATTTACCATCATCCCCATTTTACATCATCTTAATGGATTTCAATTACCAGCCCCGAATTTTCAAGCTAATGCAGCTGATACTTTTGTCTTCAGCCTTTGAAGTGCAAGCAAAGAGCTATGACAATTTCAACTCACTGGATACCATCTATTATTCATTATCTAAGCCAAGTAGAAATAAATTGCATTTCATCCAATCGAGATGGAGAGAGAGCAAGAACAAAAGATAGAGAGAGGGAGTGAGAGAGAGAGATTTTCACTTGTATTTATTGATCTAGTAGGCAACTCTTTGAAAGATAGAGTGCAACAACTGCAAGCTACAACTGCTATGAATGCTTTTCATCTTACTGAGGAAAAAATTATAGTATCACATAATAATAGCAAATGAATATACAATTATATACGACAGATTTTACACTTTGAATTCTTGTCTCTGATTGATCAGAAGGTGTTGATTAATTTTCTATGACAGCAGCTTTGACAGTAGATCTGGCTGAAAAACAAATCACAGCATATGTTAATGTGCTCATTCAAATACGTAACTGTTTCAAGAGAATAACTTACACATGGAATGCACTAGGAGTTGTGTATAAAGGATGATGTTTTCTGTGATGGTACATTTGTGGAAGTTTGTGGAGTTTCCAGTGTCAGAGCTTTTAAAATAAACTTTGACATGGAAAGTGTTCAGTAAGTAAGTTTTATTTTTTAAATTTCTTTTATAAAAAATACATTGCAGTATTTGTTTTAAGGTTCTAACGAGAACTTTTTGTCAGCATGCATAGTCACCTTATCATATATGATATACCCATAAAAGGCCATGTCATGTGTAATTCCTTCTCATAATATGCACTTTATATTAATTTTATAGCAATTATTATTATACGTTATCACATTGATTCATATGGTTGATTGCCATATGCTACATGAATCCCTGCTTCAACAAATCCATGTTTACAACTAATAAGTGTTTCATACAAGTCTAACAATCTCATTTATTATTCCTCTTGGTTGTAATGTGCATTTATTTTTATTGCCTCTGAATATAGATACACATGCCAAGGAAAATGAAGGTTTCATCAAGCATTACTAATGTAGTCTAAGCAGATGGCAGCACACCTACACAGCATCAGTCAACTGCTCTTTTGTTCTCTCAAATATTTATAGCACATCGTAATGGAAGAGAGAGAGAGAGAGAAAGAGAGAGAGAGAGAGAGAGAGAGAGAGAGAGAGAGAGAAAGATCATTAGTGGCAATGGTAGTTGTATTAATAGGGTATGAAATATATTTCCTAAAACAATTTCCATAATTTAACAATGTATTCAGTACATTTGATACACAGTACTGGTACAATCATGATAATTGTATATATATATATATATATATATATATATATATATATATATATATATATATATATATATATATATATATATACACACACACACACACACACACACACACACACACACACACACACACACACATTCTATTTTTACTTCTACGTGACAGTACTACTGAGTCCTCGTTCTGATTGGTAAAAGGAGTAACTTTATTTTCTATAACAATTATGCTGGCTGTAATTTAAATCACAGATATATTGAATGCATTATTTGTAGTGAGGTGCTCTACATTATCTAAAGCAGAGAATAAATGGATGTTTTATTGTTTAACAAATAAAATTTATGGAAGGACTCTTCTGTGTAAGTCACAATCAGTGTTTTAGGTTTTTTTGGTAACACCACAAACAGTAATTTCTCAAAACATTTTTGAAATGTTGTTCATTAACAAATAAGAATATATAGGAAAGGGGAGAATAAAAGCTTTATTTCAGCACTCCAAATCAGACAATCATCCTGTAACAGCCCCCCCCCCATTAATTCCATTATTTGTTTGAATTCTCATCTCTCATGGTCTGCCACAGACTCATAAAATGTGTTTAAAAACTGGTTGATTGCAGTGCTGAGTAAGCTTTTTCAGCAAATAAGGACATGTTATATTTACTTTTTAAGTAAATAGTGATTCAAAAGGGGATACTCTTACTACAGTATATTTGTCAAGTACATTTGTATACATTTCTGATGTTATATTTTGAAATATTTTAATTCAATGTACATTCTGTGGATTTTGTTTAAACACCCTCTTCTCAAATGTAGGAGTGTTTTTACTTGTCGCATGTACATTAACGCACAGTGAAATTCTTTCTTCACATATCTCAGCAAGTTCAGGGAGCAGGGCGCACAGAGGATTAAGGGCCTTGCTCGAGGGCCCAAAAGTGGCAGCTTAGTGATACTGGAGCTTGACCTTCCCGATCAATAACTCAGAGCCTTAACTGCAAAGCTATGCTATAATACGTAAGAAAATAGTCATAACAAGGACTTATTTAACTCTAAAATCAGTTTACTCCTCAGTATTGATTTCTTCCATAAATTTTATTTAAAACAGTCATATATCTATGGAATTGTTTTTAATTCTGTACCAAATAGGTCTAAGTTAATGTTGATGCTTTGACCCTTAAATGTAATAACTTTAGAAAGTGGTTTGAAAGCTGCATAACTGTAACAAATTCAAAAATATAAACTTCATTTTGAGAGCCACTGCTGTAAACCTATCAAATACCAAATCAGTCAACAGCGCTGGGGTCTGAAATAATACCACTGATTTCATTTCAAAGCAGGACAGCAATGACTTAAATAATTGACAATGCCGTGGATGCAGAACATTTGTGCCCTCTGTCAATAACAAATGCTACAGAATAGCATGTGCTGCTTCAGTGTCAACCTGAATAATGTGTGTACATTTAAGCATTCAAGGCCTCTGTATTCAACTTGCTTGAATTCTTGCATTCTGTGTTAATTTGTTTGGTTGGTTGCTTTATTTTATTTTAAAATGAAAGCTGATGAGTTTGATAAGTCTTTTACATTAACTTCTCACTTTTACTCAAGTAACAAATAAATGCCTCCTACTAAGCAACCATAAATTTAAAAGTAAAAATGCTTTCACTTGAGTACAGCACTACCCACCCCTGGCTATAAGTGATACAATTTTCTATTGTAATGTACTGTACCTTTATATATTTCAGGCCATGTATGGTTTAAAATAAATAAATAAATAAAAAATATATATATATATATATATATATATATATATATATATATATATATATATATATATATATATATATATATATATATACAGTACAGACCAAAAGTTTGGACACAACTTCTCATTCAAAGAATTTTCTTTATTTTCATGACTATGAAAATTGTAGATTCACACTGAAGGCATCAAAACTATGAATTAACACATGTGGAATTATATATGGAATTATATACATAACAAAAAGTGTGAAACAACTGAAAATGTCATATTCTAGGTTCTTCAAAGTAGCCACCTTTTGCTTTGATTACTGCTTTGCACACTCTTGGCATTCTCTTGATGAGCTTCAAGAGTTAGTCACCTGAAATGGTCTTCCAACAGTCTTGAAGGAGTTCCCGAGAGATGCTTGGCACTTGTTGGCCCTTTGCCTTCACTCTGCGGTCCAGCTCACCCCTAAACCATCTCGATTGGGTTCAGGTCCGGTGACTGTGGAGGCCAGGTCATCTGGCGCAGCACCCCATCACTCTCCTTCTTGGTCAAATAGCCCTTGATGCCTTCAGTGTGACTCTACAATTTTCATAGTCATGAAAATAAAGAAAACTCTTTGAATGAGGAGGTGTGTCCAAACTTTTGGTCTGTACTATATATATATATATATATATATATATATATATATATATATATATATATATATATATATATATATATATATATATTCATACAAATAAATGATACAAAACTGACGTTTAATGATTCATAAAATTCTTTGTCTGGTGTGTGTGTTTGTGTGTGTGTGTGTGTGTGTGTGTGTGTGTGTTTTATATCTTTAGCACCAGCCAGCTAATTAACAACAGGAGATATCGGTTCCAACGCAGCTGTTACTGCTCTAATGCAACCATAAATATTTGCCCATATACTGATATAGTATCTGTTGTTCTTGTTTGAACAAGAACAAAGTATGTGTGTGTCTGTGTGTCTCTGTGTGTGTGTGGGTGGGTCAGTGTGTGGGAGGGTGGCTTGGTGAAAGTATATCTAAGCATTTCCATTTTTTAAAGCCCCCAAAGGCCCCACATGGATAGAAATATGTCAGGCTTTGCCTTGTGGGGACATTTGGCAGGTCCCCATGAGAAATGACAAAAAAAGTTATACATTATTAGAAAAAAAGTGGTTTTTTTTTTTTGGTTAAAGAGAATATTTAGGTTTGGTTTAGACTTAGGTGTAGCATAGCATTACATAGTCTGCATAAACAATAAAGTTAGTAGAATCTGCTTGTTTATTGTGTGTGTGTGTGTGTGTGTGTGTGTGTGTGTGTGTGTGTGTGTGTGTGTGTGTGTGTGTGTGTGTGTGTGTTTGTGTGTGTGTGTGTGTGTGTGTGTGGTTGTTTTAATTTCAAAGATTTTCAGTGGGGACAAAATGTTCCATTAATGATAAGAAAAAATGAAGAATTTGACATTGCAGACCTGTGTGGCTTTATCTATGTATCTGTGTGTTTGTGTGTGTTTGTGTGTGTGTGTGTGTGTGTGTGTGTGTGTGTGTGTGTGTGTGTGTGTTGTGCCTCTGCCCATGTGTTTGCTTTTATTTCTTGACATGTTCTGGTTGTCATTACAGCCTTTTGAAAGACCTTTGGCAAGGGCTCGTCTGAAATCCTAGTGTTGCAGAGATCTGTTTTGGATCTACAGATGCTCACACTGCAACATTGAGGTTATGTACTGGAGATTATGTTTTTGGAGGTTATGTTTCTACACTAGAGTGTTTTTTCTTTAGCAAACACAATCTGTCAAAAGAAATCTTCAGGTAACCTTTTTCTTCTTCAATTTTAATACAACATTTATAAACATCAATGCCACTGTAGCATTGAAATCATGCATTATGTACTGTATTACTAAAAACAAAAAAATAAAATAAAATACATGGACAAAATGTGAACACAGAATAAAAAGTGCTTCAAATCTGAAATAAATGACAATTCCATCTAGAGGAATGAGTCATAACAAGCTGAATGACAATTAACAGTCAGCCATAAAAAGTGCTCTGACAATTAGCACTTTGATATGCGTGTTTGCAAAGCAAAATAAAGCAATTAACAGAGATCCAAAGAGGCTTTTTACAGAACCAGGTGCACCCTATGGCCTGCACACATTCTTCCTTCATGTCCCAGTAATATAACATGATATTGCGCCTAATACCACGACCATTAATCTATGAATGTTTTAATTTATTATGAATCCAGGAAACACTAGTGTAATTCACTGTGTATGGACTGCAATGTAAGCTACTGTATTAGTTTGTTCAATTCTTTAAGAGCAAATCTTTTTTGTTCATATTATCATTCCTTCACCAAGCCCCTTAATTAGTGTTTAGTTTAATCTAAAAATTATTTAGTTTATTTGTATGTCAATCTGGATAAAGACATGTACTATAAATGTAAAATGTAAAAGGAAATTACTACATGCGGTAATAACCTTATGAACAGGTTTGAATTAAGATTTTTTTTAAGCAAAACTAGGTAATATACATATTATACATACTATATTTCTATTCTGTTTTATTTACACCACTGTTTTATTTTTGCGCCTTTGCAGTTATCTCATTTACATGACAAGCTGCATTTTATTGTCTAATTAACTTCAAGAAAAGAAGAGAGGGAAAAGGCTGGTGAGGGAATGACTTTTATAGCTGCTATAGTGTAAGTGAGAACAGGAACTAACTTGTTCTCAGCAGCATTGAATTTAACTATCCAACTAACCATTTAGACTTTTTCTATATCGCTTATCCAACATATGGTGGACTACAGAGGGTACTAGGGAACTTGGGGTACAAGGCAGGGGACACAATGGCTGGCTTGCCAGCTTCTCGCAGGCCACAATAAAAAATATCACACACACTACAATCAATCTAAAAATGCCAATCAGCCTACAAAACAATGCATGTCTTTAAACTGGGGGAGGAAACTGGAATGCATATTGGTAAATGTTGAAGAATGTGGAGTATAATTACATGTATAACATTCTATAAACAATATATTAAAATAATCCGTTGAAATCTGATCTTTATTTTTACTGTTAAACATATACAATCTGATTACACATTAAATGTTACAATTATTTATCATAGCAATGCAGGGTGGTCCCACAGCTCAACAAACTGGTTCATAGAGACCCTATTACCTTCAACAACCTCTAATCCTGTGGACCTAAATCCAGACCTGTATCCTGTATTCTACACATCTGAAACATGTGTGTCTGATTAGGGTTGGACCTGAGATCTATATGAAAGTCGATCAAGAACAAATGTACAAAGGCATGTGTGGTCATGTTCTCATGTAGCTGAAGCAATCTAAATTGATTATATTAATGATGACATTGAACAGAATAAAGTGCTTGGGTGAGTGAAATAGAAGGAATAACATTTACAATATTTAGTCCTTATAGACTGCCAGTCAAAAATTTCTAAACATTATGTATTAACATTTTTGATTTAACTCCAAGAAATGAATTATAGATAAATACTGTAAGATTAGAAAATCTAAGTAAGGTCATTTTCACACTTTCTTTCCTGGAACAACGGTTGTTCGCCCTGAGACTGGGATTTTTGGTGAACTGTGAACAGCCTGGAAGCTAGACAGAGAGCTGATTCCTGGTTTCCCTAAAAATGGTGGGTTCGGTTCTATTGAAGCTACCTATTCTCAGTACACTGAGTGACTTGACTGATTTAGTTTGTAACAAAATTTTGTGTTTCACAAAATTTGGTGATGCTGAAAAAAAGGTTTGTTTATGGTCAGCAGAAAAGACAGAATGTTATTGATATAAACAAGACTTTCACTGGACTGGAGAACTGTAATTAGTTCACATTTGTAGCGCAAGTGTTGAGAAAGCATTTTGTAGAATGCTAAGCATGTTGATTAGTTCCATATTCGCAGGCATTACTGTGTGATAGCATGCCAGGCATCCATAATATCTGCTTGAATTTTTGTTATCAAAGGAAAATCTCTGCAAATAAATCAACCTATTTTGTGAACCTGCAGGCACAAAAATGATGAGTGTGATTGTGCAAGCATTCCAATTTGTGATTTGTTCTAACTTATTTATAGTTAATAGCTATGAATAAAGTTCTTCATATGGTATAAAAATCAATATAAACATTTTATTATTAAGATTTTTCCATTTTCCATTAATATAATATTATATAATGTGGTTTTAGCTTTGCTAGGAAAGTGCTTAATAAATGTTCAGTAGCCAAGTGGAAAATCCTGACATCAACACATTCATGGAAAAGATCTTAGCTTTGATGACAACTGCTATTTTTTTCTTTTTTTGCTTTTACCGAAAAGCATTGTTTGTATTAAAAGCTCAAATACTGAAGCTTCTGGAATCAGTGATAAATGAGAACCCATAACAAATGTTTAAAATGATGTAATGAACTATTTTAAGGAAATAAAATAGGCCATTTAAATTTCGATGGCCATAACTTCTCTAAAAATTGTGAACAAGGAAACAAGAAGCTGGAAAATTTAGCATTACTTAAAAGAAACAGCTGGAGGAACATTTTGCAACTAATTAGGTTAATTTAAAAAATAAAAAGAGTAGCTTTTGAGAGGCAGAGATTCTCAGAAGTAAAGATGGGCAGAGGTTCAAGAATCTGCAAAAAAAACTGAGTCTACAGATTGTGGAACAATTTTAACTGAAAATTGTGAAGACTTTAAATATTTCATCCGCTACAGTACATAATATTACCAAATGTTTTTGAGATCTGGAGAAAAATCCATATCGGATACCTGTGATTTTCAGGGCCCTCAGGTTTCACTGCTTTAAAAACAGCCATGGTTCTGTAATCAAAATCATTGCATGGGCTTAAAAAAACACCTTCGGAAATCACTGTCTATAATGTCACCTACAAATGCAGGTTAAAGGTCTATCATGCAAAGAAGAAGCCATATGTGAACATGATGCAGAAACACTGCCAGCTTCTCTGGGCCAGAGCTCATTTAAAATGTACTCAGGTAAAGTGAAAAACTGTTCTATGGTTAGATGAATCAAAATTTGTAATTATTTCTGGAAACCATGGATGCCACAGTCTCTGGAATAAAAAGGAGAAGGACCATCCAGCTTATTTTAGCAGTAGAGTTTAAGAGCCTCTATCTCTCCAACACACACACACACACACACACACACACACACACACACACACACACACACACACTACGATGTTATAGTGTAGTTTCTATATCGGCTACTATCTTTCAGTAACTGCCTGGGAGGGTTCCACTTCTAGTAATATATTTGGGAGTGGTTCCATCATAAACCTATGTTTATAATTGAGCACTGCTTGCTGCTCATAGGCTGCGTGGGACCTTAGACTTAATCCTCTGACTTGCTTGATCATTGGTCACACTTATAACGATGCACTGGAGCTGAAGTAAATTAAAACGGCTTTCCAATCAATTATCCTTTCAGAGGTGTGCTGGAAAAGAAACCACTGAGCAGAGTTAATGCCTTTCTGTGGCCTGATGAGATCCTGTCTGAGAACCAATCAAAATCAATACAGGCAGACAAAGCCACATTTAACCCTTTATTCACAGCCTGGGTTTGTTCATGCAATGATTATAGACTTCGAGTTCTACTCCAGTAACAGTGAAGCCCAGTGAGTTGGCTTTGCATTCACTCAGTAATGGAAAGACTGAGGCTTTTTGGAGATTAAGGTAGTATTGATTTTCTGAAGTACTCTGAAAGCTGCATAAATTGACTAACCAAATAAAGTAGTTTTCTTTTTAGCTTTTTTTAAATACATTTACATTTTGTAATTTAGGAAATTGAAGCATAGTGGTACAGTACTTAAGGTTGTGGCTTCACCAATCTAGTTTTTGTCTGAACGGTTTTCTGTAGAGATACAGTATGTTCACCCTTTTTCAGGTGGGCTTCCTCCAGGTTTTCTGGGTTTTTTTCTATTTCCACATAACTTGTCATTGACTATGCTAAATTCCCCATACTGTAGTTGTAAACGCCCCAATTTGTATATATATATATATATATATATATATATATATATATATATATATATATATATATATATATATATATATATATATGTATGTATGTATGTAGGATTGCCAGGATTGTCTCTGAATCCACAGCTATCCACAGAAAAATCTGCATCAACATGAATGAAAATCAAGGCTAGTGAGGGATTGAATGTTTAAAGATGCTGATTTTATCTACAAGAGATATAGGATCTGTTTGTGGGGTTTATTGAATAGATAATAATTCTTAGCTTCCTAACAGGATTCTATTAGGAATCCCTTTTGATTAGGAAGCATTCAGCTGTCAGGTTCTGTACAAAACATTTAAGAGCTCACACAGGGATAAAGAGTTGTAGATTAAGCCTATGTCCAGCAATACAGTTTAGCATTTAACAGTCTGCTATTCTTGGGATTTAAACTTGCAACCTTTTAGTCACTAGTGCAAAACCTTAACCACTGACCTAAAACTGCTAATAATGTAGTTTCATATTTAGCGACCTAAACGTAGTTTACTAAAACAAATTAATGTGCTTGAATGTGCTTTGGCTGCTTAACAGTTCTAATTTTTTTGTTATTATTTTTTCTTAATAAAATTTTATTAGCATTTAGTTACATATAGAACGATAAGGGGTTTACCTAAAAACATGTTGGCAAATGTAAATGTTTGTTGAGCTTGTGATGTGAGATAATGTAAAGACTTTTACTCAAACATTACATATACAGTATAAGTTGCAGACTAATCACATTGTGTAGCACATTATATTATTTTGTGAATTCTCAACCTCTTTCCACATTGCTAATTGACATTATTTTACTCTCTTGTCCATACGTTTTGTCTGAAGGCGTTTAAAAATCCTCTGGAGCGAAGCCTGTTCTCTGCACTCAGACAGGCCCATCTGTGGTTTGTAACAGGCCACGAAGCCCTGTATTCATCCAGTCTGTCAGTGTCAGCGGTAACTACTTGGCAAATTAGCCAAAAAAAGCCTCTGCCATGGCTCTAGTTAACCCTTCCCCTACTGGTTGTGGCCGATCTAGTAAATGGAAGCTCATTTGAAATAAAGCTTAATTTGTATTCCAGCAGCTATGCAAGGCATCTTGAATGTGCAAAAGAAAAGGCCATAATCAGGTACATAGCCATTTAGCGTTCATTATAATATCCCTTAGGTTATTCTACTGAGAGTAAATCCAACAGAGCAAAGCAAAGTAGCAATCAAATTGTTTTTTCATTCTTTATTAAGATATTCTTTTGGGGAATTGTTTTTCTAATTATTAAGAGGAAAATTGCACTGTGAGTTTTATGCAGATTAAAAGAAAAGTACAAGAAGAGTAAAAAGTTTGGGAATTGACTCACATTGTTAATACACAGTCATGGTCATCTAATGGCATGTTACATCATGTAGCACCAGATGATGTGCTGAGTGCCATAGTATATTATACATAATATTTTGTGGGGTTTTTTTCATGTTTTTTCAAACATTTTAGCAAACTCATTAAATAAGGTATTTAGTGATTTACTTCATGTGAATACAAGTTTTAAATCTTTATTTATACAGACTGAGCTACTGATGTTTAAAGGTTAGGTTAAACATTTATACTAGAAAAGTTGCTCATATTTAAAGTCAGGTTATGTGGGTGGAAAGGTTTGTTCACTGTATATATGTAATATACGGCTCTGAAGTTGGTGGATTTGTTTATTTATTTATTTAGATTTGAGCTGTGATAAGTGTGAATTTTTATTTTCTTAAGCACTTGCATTCTCCCGTAGGAGAAAAATGATAACATTAGAAACAAAATGAAACAACTTTTTACTAATAAAATGGACAAAATAATAAATGTAAAAACACACAGTGCACAATGCTTATGCTTAAAAAAAATGTGCTTAAGATTGTTGTACAAATGACATAAATCTTAAATTCCAAAAACAGTTTTAGTTCACTGTGTAAAATGTAAATAAACACTGCAACACGTCTCAAAAAAGTTGGGCTGCCTGTGATCTTTGGGCCCTCAGGCAGAACTGCATGGGCTCATTAACACTTCCAGAAATCACTGTCTGTGAACACTGTTTGCCATGTCATCCACAAATGCAGGTTAATCTTTATCATGCAAACAAGAAGGTATGTGTGAACATGATGAAGAAACGCAATTTAAAATCAACTGAGGCAAAGTGGAAAACTGTTCTGTGAAGAAATTAATAGAATTATGTTTTTAAAAACATGGACACCACATCCACTGGACTAAAGAGGAGGGGTACCATCTGGCTTGTTATAAGCGTTCAGTTCAAAATGCCACATTTCTGATGTATGGGAGTGTGTTAATGCCTGTGGAATGGGCAGCTTGCACATTTGCAAAGTCTCCTTCAAAGCTGAACGCTCCAGCAAAACTCCAGCAACTAGTCTCCTCAGTTCCCAAATGTTTTTGAGCTCTGTAGCAGTCATCAATTTAAAGATTGCCTTATTTTTTCCTTAAAATTGTTTATATTCTGAATTGATATATTTGATATGTTTTTGTTTTATTTTATTGTGAATAGAATATGGATATGAGATTTGCAAATAATTGCATTCTGTTTTAATTAACATTTTGCACAGTGTCAAAGCTTTTTTGAAATTGGGGTTGTGCATAAACATTTACAAAGCCCTATTTAAACAGACATGTGTACAGTAGACTGTTGTATGTTGTCAGTATATATTTTTGACAGTAAGTATTTTTAATGACTCATGCTGGACTTATCATCAATCATGTCTGACTATGTAGCTTAGTGAGTTTCTGCTATGTCTGAGATATATAAAGGTAAATGTCACATTAAAACCATCAATGAGGCTTTTTGATTTCAATGCCATGAAAGCCATGGTTACCCAGAAAAGCATAAGACTCAACGTGACTTTACTTTAAAGCAAGAGTATACACAAAAATATAAACATGTTTAAGGCAGGACAAAATATACATCATTGTTAAAACTGTGCTGTGGCTATCAGTGTTAAAACATTTCAGGCCACAATCAACAACCTGATCAACTCTATGCGAAGGAGATGTGTTGCAATGCATAAGGCAAATGGTGGTTACACCAGATACTGACTGGTTTTCAGAACCCCCCCAGACCCCCAGACCCCCAATACAGTAAAACTGCACATTTAAGAGTGGCCTGTTTTGCGGCTGGCCTAAGGCACACCTGTGCAATAATCATGTTGTCTAATTAGCATCTTGATATGCCACACCTGTGAGGTGGATGGATTATCTCGGCAAAGGAGAAGTGCTCACTAACAAAGATTTATACAGATTTGTGAACAATTTATGAGAGAAATAGGCCTTTTGTGTACATAGAAAAAGTCTTAGATCTTTGAGTTCAGCTCATGAAAAATAGGGACAATAACAAAAGTGTACAAGATAAAAAAATTATAAAAAATAATATAATATACAGTATATTATATATAATATAAGAAAAACAGCTAAAAATAGTCAATTAGTCAGTCTAAATTAACGAATAAACATTATTTACAAAATTATACACACCAAATTGAAACACCAAGTTTTAAATTATGTCCAAAGTTACATACTAAAGTACAGTAGTGTGTAAAAGAAAAATCATTTTGTTTATGCACAGCTCTCTTAAGGTCCTGCCACAGCATTTCAATGGAGTTGAGGTCTGGACTTTGACTGGGTCATTGTAACTCCATGATTCTGTTATTTTTTAGTTATTCTGGTGTAGATTTGTTGCTGTGCTTGGGATCATTGCCCTGTTGCATGACCCAGTTTCAGCTAAGCTTTAGCTGTCAGACCAATGGCCTCACATTTGACTCAGAATTCATTGGTGTACATAGTAGTTCATGGACAACTCAATGACTGGAAATTGCCAAGGACCTAAGGCAGCAATACAAGCACAAATCGTCACCCCTCCACCACCATGCTTGACAGCTAGTATGAAGTACATGTGCTGATACACTGTGTTTGGTTTTCACCAAATGTGGCACTATGCATTATGGCCAAACATCTCCACCTTGTTCTCATCTGTTTAAAGGGAATTTTTACAGAAGCCTTGTGATTTGTTTAGAAGCAACTTTGCGAACATACTTAGTTTTTTTTTTTTAAGAGAAGAGACTTTCTTCTGACAACCCTTTTAAATAAACCACATTGTTGAGGCTTTTCTAATTTTCCTGTCATGAACTTTAACATTTAACATGCTAACTAATGCCTAAGGAGTCTGAGATTTAACTTGGTTCCCCTCCAGGAACTCGAGCTGCATCAAGAACGCTTTGGGAATGCTTCTGCTTTGTCCACACTCTGAATCATGTGTGCAATCTGTCCAAGGGAGAGGCGCAACGTCACCAGCGGGGTGCTTGTCTATGCAAATGCTCCGCTCCCGGAGAGCACTAAGAGGGTTGCTCTTACTCCTCGTAGTTCTGGCCCTGCTCTTGCTGAGGTGGATCAGCGTGCTAGGTCTTGGTGTTCACAGATGGACCTGCCAGGGGGTCTGGAGACAGGTTTGTCCCTTTCTCTTTCCTCACTTGCCTGGTCCAGCTCTTGTTTGCAAGTTTTGGAAGCATGCCTTTCAGCGGTTTCTACCCCTTGCGATGAGAGCAGTCAGCTCTCTTCCTCTGAGGAGGGGGGCTATTCTCTGTGAACCAGCTTACGAGGAGCTACTGGAGGTTGTGACCCGTACTGTAGCCAAGCTAGAAATTGGTCGGCTGATAAGCAGAATGTCCCCCATCCAGTAAGCTCGAAGAGCGCTTTCTGCAACCCACATCGCAGTCTCTGTGTCAGGGTCTGCCTTTTTTTCTGGGCCTGCACACTGAGGTGTCCAGGTCCTAGTCAAAGTCCTTTTGGCTCACCTCTTCATTCTCATGACTTCTATGTACTCCAACGTGTTGGACTGAAAAAGTGCTGTTACGGGTCAATCACCCGGTTAAAGAGATGCTGGCTAGCTATCTCTCCCTAGGTGTTTCATCTTCCCTGAAAACCTTGACACCGCCAACCAAGCCCTTTCAAAACACATTGCCGCTAGTGGGCAAGGCTTACACCTCAGCAGGTCAAGCCACTGCGTGCCTGCACACAATGGCAGTGCTGCAGGGTTTTTAGGCTGACCTGATGTGGAAGCTAGATGTGGGTGGGGCCTTGGCCAGGAGATCCCCTGGCTCTTAGGGCCACTAAAGAGACCGCTATGGCCATCCTGGTATCCACTGAGGGGCACCTCTCCCATGTCGTACTTGTGGGGCTGCTCGGTAGGCGCAGCCCCAAGAACAACTCAGCACCTCCTGACATCGGGCGGTTCAGAAGCAGAGCATTGCAACTTGCACGCCCCCTACTAGGGATCCTGTGTAACGCTCTGGGTCGAAGCCCCGTGAGAAGATGGCTGCTCCCGGGACTTTTGGAGAGAGTTCGCATGGGGGATAGGGTCCCTCTCCTCCTGGTGTCCCCTTGTTTTCCCGGCAGACCAAGTTTTATGGACCTGCTGGCCCTCTACAAGGAACCTCCTTGGGGAATTCTCTCCAAGGCAGGAGGCACCCTGGTTCAGCCCTGACCAGAGTTATGAAGGCTCTTAGCAGCTGGTCTCTCTTCCGAGGTAGTGGAGACCATCCTCCAATCCAGAGCTCCCGCTACAAGGAGGTTGTATGCTGCTAAAAGGCGCCTGTTCTCTGCTTGGTGCGAGCACCACCAATTGGACCCAGTCAACTGCCCATTTGGTTTAATGCTGGAATTCCTGTGGGAACAGTTTGCCTCTGGGCTGTCTCCTTCTACCCTTTAAGGTTACGTGTCAGCTATCATGGCTTATTGTGCTCCGCTCGCTGAGCAGTCGCTAGGTGAACACCCCTTGGTTACACATTTTCTGCATGGCACACAGAGGCTGAAGCCTGGGACGCAACCCAAAGTGCCTGTGTGGGACTCGGCTGTTGTGCTGTAGGCTCTGTCTAAACCATTAGCCATTTATAACCTTGACCTTAAAGCCACTCCGGGCTCCTCTGTCCGGCGGTCTCGCTGTGCCCATCCAATCCACACTACCTGCATCCCTGTGGCACTTCTTTCTCTTTTTAGAAGCTAGCCTCAGCTCCATCGCATGCACGTTTATAGCTTTCTGGTCGTGATGTCACCAGCAGGGTGCCTTTCCGTTGGACAGATTTCCCACGTTATTCAGAACATGGACAAAGCAGAATCATTCCCAAAGCATTGTTGACGTAGCGTCTCAGTCCTTCAGTTTTATTGTAATTTCTAACCTTGGGGGAAATTTACTGGGAAGTCCACTACTGGGAAGATTGGCAATTGTCTTGAATTTTTTCCATTCGAATAATCTTCTCCACTTGAGAATGCTTTAAATTGTTTAGAAATTGCCTTATAACCCTTTTCAGATTAAAAGGTAGCAACAATTGCTGATGGCCTCCTAAACATTGTATTAAAACAAAGCAAAATATTCCAGACCAGAAAACTGTTAAAACTTAATCTTTTATAGAGGTGGTTGCACTTGCTCCTACTTAGCCTTGTTAATTTCTATTGAAGCAGTAAATGTGTATTTTTTTCACATATGGTTTCTCCATGTCTGTTTAATTTTTGCAAAAATTTATAATTACATGTAATATATTTTTTTGTTGTACATGAGGTTGTATTTACCTAATTTTAAAGACCTGATAAAGAGCTGATGATGTTTATTGTGGCCTGATATTTAATAAAAAAAATTCTAAGAGGATATAATTTCTTTTCACATGAATGTGCACAAATACACATCACCAAACACACCACATTAAACACCAGCCAACTAGTTAAAATAATTTAACAAGAAAAAAGTGCTAACCTGTCTTTTTCTTGGCATATTCACTTGCTCACTCCATGTGTGTTTAATTTATATGAATTCTCTCGATTCTGATTGGATATGGGTCCTACCAGTTATCATGTAGCCGGCCTTATTATTTTTGTTTATTGTTTATGATTACATATAACATGCAGTAGTTGGCTTTTTAGATACAAATTGCTTTTTAGATACAAAACTTTTTAGGCACAAATACCTGCAATACAGTCACTGTGATTTTTTTTATTTATTTATTTTTTTTAAAGAATTTGCAATGCCAGTTTTTTTTCTATCTACCAGAGTTTCCAAGCAGGAATTTCAGTGATGCTTGTCAGATATGTTGGAATTTATTTCTAGTAACATGGAGAAAAATGTCAAACCTTGTGCTTTGTTAGACAGTACATACAGTATACAACTCTATACATATGAAACCTATGAAAAAATGTTACATGAATAAATAAATACAAATAAAACTTAAAGTGCAATCAATGGTCAAGTCAAAATGAAAATCAAAATGGACAAAAAAGGACCAAACATATTGGAAAAAAAATCTTTTCCAGACTGCACATTTACATTTGTGTGTCATGTGTCTGATTTATCATTTTGCACAATTGATCCTTTTGTGATTTGTCTATCATTAGTATAATCCTGTATATAAAGTATGTATTGTTGCTTGAATGCTTTACATGACACATACCTAGATAGATTTGAAGAAATTTTTTCCTAAAGTGTGTGTCAAATTAACATTTTATTGCAACATTTAATGACAATGAGTTTACTGCCAGCTTCGTTTAATTTAAGTAAAAGCAAATGCAAAAAGATTGATTTCTGCATCCTTTATTTATGCGCTGCTCAGTTTCTTATATCATAATCACTGATCTATAGTTTATATTGTGTGTGTGTGTGTGTGTGTGTGTGTGTGTGTGTGTGTGTGTGTGTGTGTGGTGAGCTGTAGATTGTAGATTTTGGCCATTCAGGTCCCCTGAGACCAGTCATGAATCTATAGTGGGGGGAAGGATGTGTCTAGCGATATATGAGCACATTTTAATGAGAAATGTGCTGTTAAAAGGAAAATCATGGTTTTTGTAGTATTGACGTACACATTGCTGTTTATGCTGACATTCACAGACGACCTGCTCGTTTCTGTGCACCTATTATTTTCTAATATGTGATTCACTTGGTGACTAATCAAATAATGGCAATCCGTGGCTTTAAAAAAAAAAAAGATGTGTTCCACTGTTAAATGCACATCTGCTATAAATGACTAGAGATACTTATAAACCCTTATGTACTAAGCAAGTCCTGTAAACTGGTCAGGTCTATTTAGAAATAAAACCAATGTAAAATATTGCATCTGACTAGTTTTATTTAGGATTTTGTCTCGGGATTCCAGTGTACAGTATATTGGCATGCTAGCTAAAATACAGGGAAAATAAACACAGTCTATAAAAATTCACACACACACACACACACACACACACACACACACACACACACACACACACACACACACACACACAATATGCTTATCCAAATCACTAAACAATACGAATACAGAAGTATACAAATTCCTAAATGCATGATAATTTAATGTTGTTTTAAAAAACAATTTACTTGTGCTAATTGTAGTTTTTCTGTTGTAAAAAAGTTGCAACCATGTTGTGTGTGACTTGCTTATAATTGTACCAAAGTAGAGTGCTAAAGTAACGAATACAGAAGTATAGAAGTGCTAAAGTAAATACAACTATACTAAAAGTAGAGCATTATTACTAACAATGTGAGTGCCCATGTTGACATTACATTATGAGCTGCACTTGGGTTTAACCTTCTGAGAAATTCCAAGTTATGATCTTTAGATATATGCAACAATCCCACACGTTTCCCATTTGCCTCAATCACAAAGGTTCCAAAGGTTGATGTATGCTTTTTCACACATCTCACACATTTCATTGCTTGCTAACCTGCTGGGATGAGACACTTCTGTAACTTTGACATACTGTATGCTGTATCTGCACTGCCTTTTGAAGTCCATAGTGTACAGCAATGTCTTCTTTTACAATTAATTTCTTAGAAACGTAGTGATGTTAGGCTATACTGGGAAATGAGTACTTTTCAGAGTACTCAGAGCTAACAGTGCAATCACTAAAACTACCAGGAATATTTTAATATTAAGGATGGAGTTTTTCACTAAAGATCTCTTTAATACTAAATCTTTATATTAAGTCTAATGTGAACAATATGTAAGGATTTACAAAAGTCATGTGTGATGAACAGAATTGGCTATATAGATATATATTTAAAAAACATACAAAAAAAAGAGAGAAAATCACACTGCCTCATGGGGAATCTGCTCATTTTTCAGTCTGCAAAATGATTTATTTGTCTTTGTTTGGACATTCAGTCTTATGCTGCCATTCACTCCGTATTGCAGAGGTGGACGTATGCAGTGTTTCGGAAAAGTGGACATGAGTGGTGTGCTGCTTCCTGAGGCAATAAAGCAGATACATTTCATTCACAAGGGTGCATTTATCTATCTATCTATCTATCTATCTATCTATCTATCTATCTATCTATCTATCTATCTATCTATCTATCTATCTATCTATCTATCTATCTAGCAGTAGGTCCCTTTTTTCTGCTAAACTCTGAATGCAAAAAGAAAAATGCATGGAAAGGCATTAAAAGGGCGGCTGTGTATAAAACATGAGATACAAAGTTCATGTTACACCAGTGCATCAGCATAAACCCGAGGAAAAAAAACACTAAGGCTCTCTAAGGACCAGGAGAGAAAGAGCAAGAGCAAGAGTGAGACAGGAAGGGAGGGAGGAAAAAAAAGGAAGGAGTGCATACAACTCTCATCTCCTCTGATTCATTTTGACACGTGAATGACATGGTGAATGGTTGCCGTGGTAACAAATGCGTTGAATTTATGCATGCGATTTATTTTCCTACCCCCCTTCGGTTGTTAACCCCCCAAAAAAGGAGATGTAACTAATGGTTTGGTGTGTTTAAATATTGTAAAGACCAGTGTTTGTGTAAATGTGGCATTGTGTGCACATAATTTTTTTCCACCATTTTCTTTTGAATTAAATGATAATAGTATTTTAGGCCAGAATGTTAACGTTTTGCAGATACTTTTTTTTGTTTGTTTTCTTGAAGAACATCAGGGATTACGTGAAGCAGACGCACCACACAGAACACTGCTCATTTTTTTCAGAATTTGCTTTTGAACACAATATTCGGAGGTGATTTAAGTGTAACTTGCCTTTAACAGCTCCCCCCATACCCCCTCACCCCACCACACACACACACACACACACACACACACACACACACACACACACACACACAGAGCCTACATACTTATTAAGCAGTTTGACAGACTCAGAACAATAAGTAATGGATGTACCATTGTTAGTATGGTTTGTATTTTTTTTTTTACAATCATTATTTTTCTTTTTATTACATGCCATGAACGTTAATCTCCTTCGAACAATGCTGTCGTTCATTTCATTGCATAAAAAAACCATACAAAAACAGTTGGCTCACAGATCAAACATGGACAAAAGCAATTCGTTTTTTTTTCATCGCAGCTGAAGAATATTGCAAACATATGACAGTGTTGAACTGCTAAACCCAAGCCAAGACGATGTCAGAATAGGTAATAATGATATTGTTGCTCCCTGCAGGAGTCGAGTGCATTAATATCTCATTCAAAGCGCTCTGTTCACATCTGCTCGGCTCCGATCACAGAATTTATTGCCAATTTAACCTTTCAGAAAAGTGGATTAAATGGAGGTTTGGGGGTCCTTTCTCTTTCTCTCTCTCTCTCTCTCTCTCTCTCTCTCTCTCTCTCTCTCTCACACACACACACACACACACACACAGACACACACACACACACCATATGTAACTGATTAAACAGTTAAGTTATATTTACTAAGCTTCAACCAACACTATAATGGCTACTAGTCTATACATTTTGTTTATTACACTCTATAGTGAAGTCAGCTCAGGGAAATCTTTACACTCGGTTAATCATGCATTTAGACAGGACTGTGCTCTGAATTTTGTAGGATAAAGCTCTTAGCTATTTATGAGCATTGATAAAAAAAAATCAGCTGAAACCTGACACTGATCAGTTTACTGTTATAGTCAAAGTAACTGCATGACTATCTACAAGCTTCTGTTGCCAGGTTATGAGAATCCTCCAAGAAGAAAGACTGCCAAGCTGTAAAGTAGTTATTTTTCATAACATTGGTTATACCAGTGCACTGGGTTCATTTCTTGCATCCTCAATTCATAATTTATGCCATAAATAAAATTTTTGAATGTGATTGGCCGGAAGGTGAATCCATAAGGAGAAAGTAATTTAATAATAACATAAGAACAATCAACAACAAAGTGGTGTGAAGCGGCAAAACTTAAAGCAGAGTTAATTTTACCATCTCTACGTTGTTTATTTTTGCAATAACAACATATCCAGAAGTGCTAAACCATAGCAATTTGCTAAGAATGATATTCTTTTTCTTTTATTAGTGACACAACATGCATCCTATTCATTCACAGTCACTTGTAATCTGTTAGTTCCTGTTATTGCGTTTGTTATAGAGGCAATAAAGTGTATTTTCCTCAACAGGCTTTAGTTTATATTCTTTTTTTTTTAAGTTAATAAGGGAAAAAAACAAGGTTTCATGTTCCTGAGAAACCGATAAGCCCCAAAGACTATCTGATTGTGGAAAGTGAAAGCGCAAAACTAATAGAACAGTGTGATCTCAGACTGTTCCTGTGGCACTTCCTTTCAATCAAAACCTTCTGACCAATCAGAGTAAAGAATTGCACGGCAAGCACTTTTATATTATTACACTAAATTGTTATGGTTTCTAGAAAACAGCTCATTTACAAGGACTTGTATAATGAATGGGTTACTTGATATTTATCAAAAAATATATTTATAATATGATGCTTTCATAGGAAGGAGTCTTCAGTGCCAATGCTTTTTACCATTTGAGGTTAGTTTTGCAGGATAGTATTTCAAGGCTTATCGTATACACTTTGTACACGTTGAGTGTTTCCTTAAATGTGTATGAAATTAAAATCATCATTCTCCCTAAAAATTAAGAAATTGTTTAGGTTATGCATGGTAAGGTGAGAAACAACGTACACACCACTGAATGTCCAAAGTCATTAGAACAAGGGATATTTCAGGTTGAATGAGCAATTCATTCTCAGCATGTCACATTGAATTTCTTCCATTATAAAACATTGTAGCCTTCCTCCTCTACAGGCAGATTGCCTGCTCTCTTTTTCCACCCTAAAATATATTGCCTTCCTCTCTCTCTCTCTCTCTCTCTCTCTCTCTCTCTCTCTCTCTCTCTCTCTCTCTCTCTCTCTCTCTCTCTCTCTCTCGCTTTCTTTCTCTCTGTTTCTTATCTAAAGACTCCAGTTCTTTTTAAAGCTATTCTCTTGCATGAACACACACAATCGCACAAACACACTACATGTCTTTAGCGAACTATTCATTTATACACAATAAAAATGTAATCTTGTCATTTTCTGAGCTTCCTTTTGATATTTAGTGGTGAATTGTCGTTATTTTCCAGCTCAATTTTAAACCCATTCTTTCACGGTCTCCGTGTAATCAGACAGTTGTGACAGGTTTGTTTGGAGTGGATTGATGTTGCGCAGATAACAGATGGGAGACTCAGTGGCAGGCATGTCAAAAGACATGCAAACACGTGTCTTTCTTGCATTCTTATTGCCCTGTGCAATCCCAGACATGCCGGACAGGTGCACAAGACAATACAGAGCCTTACAAGAATCTAATACCTTTCATGTGATCATTTTATGTCTGTTTCAAGTTTGATTATGTGAGTAATATAACTTTAAAAAAAGGTGCCTTTCAACACTGTAAATATAAAGTAAACACACAACATCATGCAAGTACTACAACCCGATGGATGTTTTTTTTTTTTTTTTATTAGAATAAAATTTAAACTAAAAGACTTTCAAATCACATGAGCCAATATTCTATTCACAATAGAACATGAAGAGCATAACAAATGCCTGCTACAGGTCTCAAAAAAGTTGGCACATGGGCATGTTTCATGGTGTAGCATCTACTCTTTTCTCAAAACAGTTTGAAGACATCTGGGCATAAAGGTTATGAGTTTATGGAGTTTTCTGTTGAAATTGGTCCTATTCTTGCCTGATATCGGTTTCCAGCTGCTGAAGAGTTCATGGTCATCTTTGCTTTATTTTTCGTTTAATGATGCACCAAATGTTCCTTATAGGTGAAAGGTCTGGACTGCAGGCAGGCCATTTCAGTACCCGGACTCTTCTATTATGAAGACATGCTGTTGCAATAGCTGCAGGTAGTGGTTTTGCATTGTCCTGCTGAAACACATAAGGCTTTCCCTGAAAAAAAGGAGGGGAGCATATGTTGCTCTAAAACCTTTATATACCTTTCAGCATTTATAGTGCCTTCCAAACCATGCAACCTGCACATACCGTATGCACTTATGCATCCCCATACCATCAGAGATGCTGGCTTTTGAACCGAACGCTGATAACTTGCTGAAGGTCTTCTTTCTTTTTAGTAGAGTCCGTGATTTCCAACAAGAATGTCAAATTTGGATTTGTCTGACAATTTTCAACATTTTCAGAATTTTTGGCTTTTTCAGCCCTTTGTTGCCCCCATGACCTGTAGCAGGCATCAAATTTTAAATGAGCTCATTTTGTGCATAAAAGTGTCAAATCGATCAGTTTAAACATTATATCAAATAGTTATGTTCTCTATGTTCTATTAAGAATAAAAATATTGGCAAAAAGCCAGAGGACCGGGGGGTGACGACTTAGTGTGTTTCAGTTTGAATAAGTATATTTGGTTTGGGTGTGGGGTAACATGCACGGGGTTAGAAGTTAAACTGAATTGAACAGAAAATGTGCTCATATATAAAAAATGCAGTGGCGGGCTGTGCATTTGGTACCTTGGCCTTCCGTGGGGACTTACCTGACTTAATCCACCTCTTAATACAACCAATATCACAAGGCAATTATAGAAACTATCAATACTATACAAAAACGCAATATAACAATGTGTGGCATTACAGACAGAGACATTTCACATATGGACAGTGAATACCATTTTATTAAAGCAAGAAACCCAGTTAAGACAACTCCAAACCTCTACATCATCTGGAGCAGTTCAGAAACAATATTTGTGTAAAAATTTAAATGAAATGCAACCTTTTTACCACAGATGCAAACTCATAATTTGCACCGCTTCTCAGAGGCTGTAATCCAGTGGTACCGCTCATATTCACTAGTTTGGAAGTGGCAAACAAACCCTTTCCCGGGCAGAGACAAGCTAGTTAGCTTCGGGGTTGGCCGACCTCTTCTCATGATGTCTAGCTTTTCTGGAAAATGGATTTTTAAGTATGTCCGAGACCAAATCAATTTCTCTTCCTCCGTAGGCGTAAAAAAGTCCAACTCAGATGTATTAATGTGTGCAGAGCTACACACGTTTTGTCAGTTGAACTTGGCTGTAAGAGTTTCCCTCTGACCAACCAATCAGAGGACTGAAAAATGCTGATGCTATTCTGGGCCAGCTAGCTGCCCTGTGAGGCGAATGTGAAATCTGATTGGTTAAAGAAACAGACCCGTTGCTAATATTTATTATGGCCAAAGAGCCAGCAGTATTGACTTTGCAGGCCCTGGGCATATTAGATTGACATGGCAGCACATAGAGGCTGAAATCTGATTGGACAAAAAATCTAACATCCACATCCACATACAGGAAGCAGTCCAGCCAAGAGAAATGCTACGAAATGAAGAGAATAATCTGTTGGGAATAAATTAATACAATTTCATGGAACAAATATTAGAATTTAGGTTGTAAATGTAGGTCAGTAATTCTGATAGTGTTTAGGACAACAGAGAAGGCTTTGCTGACTTTGACCTCCCGCCATTGGAAAAATTTATAGAGAAAAACTTGAGCATAAATTTAAAAAAAATGAACATTATGTGAAAAATCTGAAACAGAATATGTGACATGCCTAAAGATTACACGTATCAAATTCATGTGAAATGTGTGTAAGGAGACATTGAGATAGAGAGGCAACCTTCTGCCCTTCCTCCTCCTTACTACTGACATACTTACCTTTGCAGTATCAGGATAAATTGTATATGTGTGTGTGTTCACTACACATGAAGTCTTGCACCAGAGTACAAAACCCAGGCACAGTAGGCCTTGCAAAAATAGCACCATTGAAATACCTACTTACTCTCAAACCTTAAAATAGTTCAGTCAATGGTACGAGAGTCTCCGAATGGGAAATGGGGAATGAACGAGACAACTACAGCAGTGTACAGTAGGTTTATTTTTCCTGAACCATGGCACAACTTCTTTTTTTTTCCAAGTCCATGAACATGTAGTTTGGTGCTAGTGTGCCAGACAGGCCCCATATGTGAAGGCTTGTGGTGAGTCTATTTTCACAGAAAAAATAATCTACAGACGGTTATTATTGTAGATCTTGAGCCTGGCAGCAGATTTTGGCCCCCTGCCAAAGCCTGCAGCCTTTGTGATTTTGTGATTTGTTCATCTCTGGTAGTTATTATTGGGGCACGAATGTCGCTAAGGTTTGAGCACCCAAACCACTTCTAACGGCCAAATACCAGCTGCTATGAAACAGCAGGATATAAAGAGACATTTAAAGAAGAAGGAGTAGATTTGGGAACATGGTGTCAGGAGTATTTGTGCAAAAAAATGTAAGGGAGAGAGACAGACAGAGAGAGAGAGAGAGAGAGAGAGAGAGATGGGAGTTTTGGCCTATGGCCAATACAAGCTAATCACTCTCTCTCCCACTTTTTCACGTCTCTCACTGTCTATTCAACTTCTCAGTGTGGAAGAAAGAACAGACAGGGTAGGGAAAATGAATTTTGCTTCTCTTTGTGCAAAGTGGACCAGTTAAACATATCCATATGTTATTAATATAATTATGCTGCTGCTACTAAAATGTTTTTGCTCAAAATAATTTTTGCCAGATATAACAGCAAGTGTAAAACTGACAGATGAGATACAGAGTCACATTCCTTAAAACAAAAGGACCAATTCATGCACAATTCACAGGATATCAAATGAACAGTTTAATTGGATTTAGAACACACAAAAAGCCTTATCCTGAAGTTTATAATTTAGGGGAAGAAAATTATTATTTAATGGATAAGGGTTCTTTGGATAGTTCAAGGTTTCTGGTGCCCTAAATATATATATATAGATATATATATATATATATATATATATATATATATATATATATATATATCCCTTTCAGGTACAGAAAAATATATAATTTTATGCAAAAATCTTAAAAAAAGGTGTTTTGCTTATATTTAACTTGGATTTTAATGTAATGGTGTTAGGTCAGTTTGTGCTTCTTTTAAACACTTTAGTAAGCCTAGCACCATAAACTATCCAGAGACCCTACAGGGAGAAATTTTTTCCAAGAGCGTAAGTTGTAAGAAAAGTCATTGGGTCATAAAGCTTTACAGTAGAAAGTTTCTATAAGAGACGTTACTGAATAGACCATGTTTTAGAATGTAGCAACCATATAACTACCTAAAAAATACTAAAGATGAACTCTCAAGAAGGTTTGTCAGAAATGATTCCAGAATGAACCTTTTTAGAAAGCTAAAGCTCATTAACTGCCTGAAAACCTCAGAGGAAGCCTTGTAGTTAAAAAACAGCAAAGCTTTCACCTCTCAATGGGGTTTTAGATAAAACTACTTTAGAAACCGAGGTAAGAACCCTCTATATGAAGAATGTCTGAAGAATCCCTTTTTTATACTATAAGAATGTATTATGTAGAACCCAGCAACCCAGTGTTTTCTTATCAGAGACTGTCCAAAGTAGAACATTTCAAAAGCAGTACAGAACTTTTAACTTTTTAAACAACCCTTGAATACATTTTAGCTCCAAAATTAGAAATTGCTTGCATTGTGTAAGGAATATAACACTTGGGAAATATTAAAGGAAAATAATAAACTGAAAATGGAGTTACCTTAAAGTTAATTATTTTCCTATAACAGCATGTTGTGTAGTTTTTCATACCTCTTATACCATAGCAGTTACCAAATATGACAAATATAAAATGTATATGTAAATCTAAGTGAACTGAGAAATGTCAAACATAATAGGCAACAGAAAGTCAAAACATTAATGGGAGCTCTTAGTGTTACAAAACTCTGACTGGAGACTGGAGACACCTTCCATAAGTTTTCTCATAGAAAACTTCACACTATCAACATTTATAGTTTTCTCCATTATTATTTTATTCAGAATCCACTATTCATGTAATTTTATTAGTAGTTACCATAGAAATGATAAAATTGTGTTAGAACACCACGTTAAGCTTTTTTGTCCATTCGGAATACATGTGCAATTCTTATATTATCTTAAAGCACATATCTAACTTTTTTGGATGTCATTTGATGTTTTCAGTACATCGCATTTTGTGTCACATCTTTCTGTTTCAGTGTCAGCAAACAAAGGGACGTAAAATGATAGCATGTCAGATTAGGGTGCAAAATTAACTCTGTAACTCTGTGAGCAACTCACAAACAAATAAGCAACATGTCAATCACACAAGTGCTTGTTCATTTACAAAAAGTTTACTTTGTGTGCTTTTTTTATGATTATTATTTTTATTAGAAAGGATTATTTTTCGGATATATTTTCTTTAGACATTTCATACAGAAGACGGTAGGTCAGGACAGCAGCATAATGAAGTCTAACATCACAGCTTGCTGCGCTTCAACAGCGAGATTTAATAACTGATAAGATGATAACAAGTGGCTTTCTGAAAGTGGCCATGTTTTTTATTATTTTATTAACCACACATGGATGGTTGGTTTATGGATGGAAGGAAAATTGTTTAAATGTGCAAATGCTGCTCACACATTTATTCAGTGTCAGAACAAGCTAAAGTAAACACAGCCATTTCAGAGAATTTTACATGTTCCTTCTTCCTCCTCCTTGTCATGCACTCACACAGATCTATGTTTACAGTGTTTATTTCGCATGCTCAATTTGCCATGTTATGTGGAGGGATTTCTGTAACTTGGATGGGCAACAGGATTATAACCCCCTCTTCACACACACGCACACACGTCAGAATCAGATAAACATCCTCGGTTAAAAACACAAAGAAGTTTTTCATTTGTAGGCTACACACCAATAGCTTTACATACTTTCAAATTTGTCAAAAGAACTCATGACAAAGTGTATACATAATTTAACCAATTCTCCAGTTCTTTTAAATCTAATCTTTATCCACTGGCCCTGTACATGATATACAGTGTGTGGTTACAAGAACTCTAATTTTGCATATTTCTTTGACGTGTGAAACAAACTTGGAGTCATTTACTTCAAGCAAACATATAATCAAAGTATAGAAATTTGATCAATTTATATTTTAAATATCTAAACATGAGGCAAATTAAATCTGTATATCTGAACATCTGGCAAATTAAATCTCAAACTGTAAAACATTATTAAACAAAAAACTTCATGTTTAAGGAATGAAACAGTCGAGGCATGCTTTTACACACCGAACAGGCATAACATTATGACATTATGGCCAGTAAGGTGGATAATACTGATTATCTCTTCATCATGGCACCTGTTAATGGGTGCAGTCTATTAAACAGTAAATTAACATTTTGCCCTCAAAGTTAGAAGCAGGAAAATGGGCATGCGTAAGGATTTGCGTGAGTTTGACAAGGGAGAAAATTGTGATGGTTAGATGACAGAACATCTCCAAAACTGCAGTTCTTGTTTTGTGTTTCTGTTCAGCAGTGGTCAGTGTCTATCAAAAGTATTCCAAAAAGGAACAGTGGTGAACCGGCGACAGGGTCATTGTCAGCCAAGGCTCATTGATGCACGTGAGCGAAATGTCTGGCCTATGTGATGCGATCCAACAGATGAGCTCCTGTAGCTTAAATTACTGAAGAAGCTGATGAAGCTGTTAATGCTCGATAGGTCAAGACTGTTCTGACAGTTGTTATGCCTATTCGGTGTTTAAAAAAAGATGTGCAGTACTTCAGTGTGTTCACATGTACTACAGCAATATGCTAACAATTAACTGAACACATTGTAGGTTTTATCCATTTGAGTTAGTTGAAACAATTTAGTTTCTGTAATTCTTTATGTTAGAGCCACTCCTTAGCCTGGTAAGTAGAAACTACACGACTTTCTTATGGCAACTTAGTAAGCTAGCTCTTAGATAGCTCTGACTGTTACAAAGCTCTGACACTTGAGACTCTTTCCATAAAAGCTCAATACACCTCTCCTCACAGTCATATCTATGACTACTCCATTTGTTTATGTGCAAATGTTCACTATAAAAGCCCATGTGTAAGGTGTTACTGTAGAAACAATAATGTATGAGCACATTACAGCCAGAACTACTTATAATAGCTGCTTCCTGTCCAAAATAATTAAGTACAGTAGTACTTATAATTAGAAATAATTACTCTTAAATGCATTCACAAATTCAAAAACGCTCTTTACAAAATGTTCTTTATCATGAGCTGAATAAACAAGCATCTGTTGTCTTCTCATACCGTGAAAAGTTGGAAGTTCTTGTGTGTTATAATCTCTAAAGCAATCACTAGACTCTCATTTCTAAAGCAATCATATATACATTATAGATGTATAGATAGAAGTAGAAAAAAATTGAAAATTGCCAGCGTATTCCTTTAAGTTTAATCGTATCTAAATTTATGAGATCTTCTGTACAGAGTCTAAGAAAATCATTAGCACGTGCTGTGCATTTGGAACAAGGGAAATTGATGTGGCCTCAGTCAAAGAAAACAAATAAAATAGGCCTTGCAAAACTCTGATACCAAACTAGATTTCTACCTGCTGGTTCTGCTGTAGAGTAAATAACAAAAAAAGATTGTGTATAACAAGGTGAACGCCTTGTGATTAATAACTCTTCTCTGTATTTTGTCTATAAACAATCTACCATCTACAGCCATTGTGTATATGCAAATTTTATCATGGGTCTCGTTTGCATAAGCAAACAGTGGGAAAACAAGTTTTATATTGCAAAATGTTCAGTAGATGATTTTATCATTAACCAGGTGTTTTTGTGCTATTCAATGCAACACATATCCAACTGATAACACAACAGTAGCAAACTTTTTTTTTTTTTTTAAAGATAGTTATACTTAATAACACTGTAGATGTAAAGGGAGTGTAATGCAAATAATGGCCCAAAACCAACAGTGAATTATTGCTGTTCATGGAACCTGAGACATCATAAACAAGAAATAAAAAAGAATCAGTTAGATGCAAAAGACTGCACACCCTGAAGACAAGATAAGGATGAGGAAAAGAGAACTGCAATGCCTAGCAATACAATGTTTTAATGTTAAGTTTAAAAGATGCTTCTTTGTTATTAGAAGTACTAACATGGTTGCATAGAATGGAAACACACACACACATACTAGTTAAAATTTCATCACATTTACTCAATTAGAGTTCATCTAACATGTCATCAAATATTCATAAATTACACCTTTTCTGAACATGTTTCTGAGAACATTGTCAAAGAATGCCCAGTCAGAACATCATTACCAGATATTCATAGTGATATGAGGTTGCACTGAAGGCTGCTATCCATTCATTCTGGTCTTTAAGCACCTCAAAAATCAAGCTTGGCTGAAATTGTGGATGCTCTTACCTATTGCAGAGCAGATAAAACCAGATGTGATCAGTATCTGTATTTTGGGTCTCTATGTATTTCTGTGATTTGGTTCAGGCTGTTATAATCTATGCATGGTTGATGATCCTATCCTCTCTTCGGCATGAAGAACCTTGCACACATGAATGAGGTGGAGGGTTTAATGTAGACTTGCTGTAGAGCAGCAGAAAAATATTCTTTTCTGGATTTGTGCTGTGTAGTTAGCATGTGTAACTAGGTTGTGGGTTACTGGGGTTATATTGTGATCAAAGGGTGGTGGAAGACGGTGGTAGCTCAGTGGTTGAGACATTTGACTCTGGATCAGAAGATCCCAAGTTCAAATCCTAGCACCACCAAGCTACCACTGTTCGGCCCCCGAGCAAGGCCCTCCACTGCTAGTTGTAAGTCAACTTGGATAAGGGCACCTGCCAAATGATGTCAGTGTTTTTGGTCTGGACTTATGAAATACTTTCCTGAACTCAGTTTGGTATGTCTTGCTTTTTTCCTACAAACAAATATTTGTCACTGCAAACTAATTAACCACAAAGAATGCCTTTCTATTCAAATACGTATGAAATTTTCCTCGTGTCCAATATGACAGATATGATTAGAGTTGAAACATTAATAAAAAAAATTGTAAAAAGAAATCCGAATGAATAAATAGTAATGCAAATGGTTTGCTCTTTCTTTTTTTAAAGAAAAGAAATGCGGTGTTGGTTTGTGCTAGTGCAGTTTCCAGCATTTAGTGTTTCTAAAACACTGATTTAATAATGTCTCTTTCCACTGTGTAAACTTAGAAGCGAAGAAGTAACATGTGTAGTAGTGATCAAAAAAGGGAAAAGAAGAAACATTAACTCAAAGAAAGAAAACAGTGACAAAGATGGACATGCAATCATGAAATATGCCATTACGCTCAGAATAAGGAACACACTGAGCCATATAATGTAATTACTTACCACGTTTCACAGCATGTCAATCACGGTGATATCTCTGCATCAGTTAATGGGATACTGAAATGTCCTCTTCAGCTCGGAGGCAACGAAGGCACTCACTAATTAGTATGAATGAGGAGCATTAAAATGACTAATGCTGTGGAAGACAGGTTTTAATTGAGAATAATATAATGTAGTAGTGCACAAATTCATCAAAGCTCCACGCTAATTACTCCATAGACTGATGCTGCCTTTGAGTGCTGTTGCAGAGATGGCTGCTCATAGCCTGCTTGCTAATTACTAATCAGCTGAACAAGACCTGTGTTTTTATATATATATATATATATATATATATATATATATATATATATATATATATATATATATATATATTAGAATATTTACTGTGTTATCTGATAAATAGTCAGACCATGATAGAAAATAACATTTAACCACTATGATTTTCTGCAATCCCGTGTTACAAATACAAATATTCGATATCTGTCTATTCGGGATTAAAAAAGCAATGAATGATGCATAGACTTTGCTGTGAATGCTGTGAATAAATATGTGATGCATTCAGAGAGGAGTGTGGAGTTTTTAATGCAATGCTGTTATATGATTCAGCAATGTAACCTTAAGAGAGAGTGAGTGCACACTGAGACTTAATCTTTATTCTCTCACATCATTACTGAATGCCATCATAAAGGCAACAGCTCCCAAGACTACAACATAAAATGCAAAGCCAGTGAATTTGCACTGCAGCAATTTTTCTTCTTCTTTTTTTTTAACAGAGCAGAGAGACGGAGGGAAAATGACACACTTCCTGGCTGTAATGGTTCAACTCTACAAAAACATCATTATTTGCTGGAAAAATAGTCCTGTGGACAGAGTAAATTTACCTTTCTTTGATTGGATGAGTCCTACCTTGCCTTTTCCTCATTGCTCATTTGGTCACATATACAACCTTGCAGATGTGTAAACATTAAACTACCAAGCACTATCTTTCTCAGATTCAGAGTCAATAATCATGTAATTTCTGACAGAATTAAAGGTTTACTCCTTTATAGTATCTGAGAGTCAGCAATCATTCAATGTAATATTTGAAGTGCAAGGTATAAAACACTATCGGATGAGATATTATCAGGAAAATGCTCAGTGACAGGGTGCTGTGCTGTGACCTGACATGAATTGAAGTTAATGTTGCCACCCAAAGTTGATTATTTTCCAATAACAACATGGCCTGAAGTGTTATTCCTCTTACTCTACAGTGAAATGGCAAAACATTTTTATCTATTAATCATTACATTAATCTGAATGTTATGAAATGCTCATTCATTCATTCATTCATTCATTCATTCATTCATTCATTCATTCATTCATTCGTTTATTCATTCAGTCTTTCATTCATCTTTAGTAAGTGTTTGATTCTGCAGTGGTTCTGGAGCCTAAATGCTAATGTGGTTTATAAGATGTGGTCAGCCAATGAAACATTCCAAATGCTCATGTTGTCCTGATTCTAATCACTATAACAATAATAGGTTTTTTTAAACTAGCCTCAGTGTTTTCAATAGGTCTGGAATCAGCCTAGGGTGTCATGGGGGATGGTAGAAGGTTAGTGGTCTGGGAGCTACTATGAATTTCTATACAATAGTTCATGTCATGCTCAAATTAGAAAACACAGTGCTGTATTTTCTTTTGAAAGAGGACAAAAGGACACTGATGCCTGGCCAAGTATAACCTATTTGGAGCAAAGTGATAATACTATCATATGGAATTTTGTTAATATAATACATAACGACTGGCACAGTAGGAATCATTTCTATGGTCCTGAGTTTACTGTTTGTCAGTTTTGCATGTTCTCTAAAGCTGTTTGGGTTCTCTGGTGTCCTGCTTCCTACAAAAAAGGGAATGACATTAGGTGGATTGGCAGTGGAAGGTTTCTCAAAGTTGTGAATAAGTTTCAAAATTTGTGTGTACGATCCAGGGTGCATTCCATTATCAAAGGGTGCATTTTCATTATAAGCTCAGGAAAAACTGCATACTGAAGACGGGTAATGAATGAATGATTGAATGAATATCAGATACTTGATTATAACATCACCTCATACAAACTATTGTGACTCTGCTTATTGGTGGCTTTACATTTGGTAAAAAGAAATACATGTAGAATCACATAATATTTGGATATTATATTTTTGATTGCACATTTGATTATATTAATGACGATTCCTGTTTTTTTTTAAACTTTTGATAGTGATAATATTACTTTCTATGATAATATCACAATATTTTTAACAAATATGACCAAGAAAGGTAATCTTTACTGTTGTAAAAATCATTACAAACTAAAGTCATCCTCAACTCATCTTTGATGTATTGAGTTACAAAGATCTTTTTCAACTGATGGGCTCTGTGCATCGGCAGCTGTGCAGTCTGATTTCCCTCCTCAATGGAGAGATCACGTAATACAAGGGGTGCATAAATAAAGATTATTAGGTTAATAAATTATTTTGCATTTATTATTCTTTTATTCCTCCACATAATTACTGCAGGCTGCTATAATTGAATCTGAACTCGTGCCAGCGGATGATAATTTGTTTTCAGGTTACCAAATGGTGACAATGCGGCCCGGCAGAGAGGAAATGACACACTGTGTGTGCACGGCATAATTCATTCCTGCTCCAACACTGACACCAAACCCTCGGAGAGGAAATTAATTCAGTAGCCCCCCCATCCAATCCTCGCTGTGCAGCCAAACAACATTACATACAGAAATAAATAACAACAGTGAATCAAAGGTGCTAATTCGTAGAGCAGCAACTGGGTATTCATAACCAAACATATCCGATACAATAACACCATATGGCTTATTTTGAGCTAGAGAATAATTTTTCTCAGTGATTGTATTTCTGTACACGTGTTTGTGTGTAAGAGAGTACAGTGTATTAGTGTGTATTAGTGTATACAGTGCACACTACAAGGTGTATTGCTTCACACAGCTACACATTTTGACAAGAAGATAAGAACTACAATTACATTTTTGGCTCTGCGGTGTAATATTTACTCTGCGCAGAGATAGCCTTGGAGTGAAACCTGAATTATCACACATTTCCCAGCATGCCTCATTTTTTCATGTTTGAAATTAATTTAGCCCATAGAACGTTCATATTTGCAGTTCTAAAGAAATGTAGAGTACTGCTAATACAGAGCAATCCTTATAATATGCATAATACATCACCTATATCCTGCTGTTGCCTCCTTGAACCGTTTTGATTCCTGCCCCCGTAAGAAACAGCAGTTGTGATTTTTATGCCTATAAGTATGAATACTACATAGGGAAAATATTAGAAATAAATTGGCTTCACTACAAATGGAATTGGTGTAATATGGCATGTAGAGCCCAAAGGGGAGGATATATCCTCTGGTTATTAGAACGCTATTAGGGATTTGCTCTCATTTGTGAGATTGAATATGATTCTGTGCTATTTAATTAAACCTTGGCACTCGCACTGACTGCACAAAATCATTCACTCACTCGACTTTGGATGAAGCAAGAAAGGAAACAGGAGTAGGCCAGGGATATCGAACCAAACGAGTCTGTATTATATTAGTGTCAGGAGACATCTGAGCAGCTCACCCAGCTAGCACTAAATTAACAGAACACTTTTGGAATATGGTTTTAGCAACATCTAGTTCGAAGAACGTTCAGTCTGTTCAATTCCTGTAATTTGTTTTGGAAAAGTTCCTACAACATTGCTGCAAAAGTGCTTCAATAATGTTTTTGTCTAAATGAGGACATTGTACTACAATATCCAATCATCATCTTTAGTAAGCACTTTATCCTGATCAGGCATGCAGTGAATCTGGAGCCTACCATGGGAATACACCCTGGATGGAATGCCTGTGCATACAAATTCTCTCTCTCACGCACACACACACACACACACACACACACACACACACACACACACACACACACACACACACACATATGCCTGTAATGCAGAAGACGAAGAAGAAGAAGAAGAAGGTTAATAAAATGTTTTACAGGCAATTTTATAATATTAGACCATATTGCCATAGACTTTCTAGACCCACTGACTCCATAGACTATAATCTCACATCTCCTAATGTGGTTCAACAGCTTCTGATGATCTATATGTGTAGATTTTGGTATCAATCAGGCAAAACCTATTAAAAATGTTATATAGTTTTCATTAAATGAATTTGAATTATGAATATTATTTACAGGGATATACAAACTTTTACAAGACTATACAAAAGAGTTTTATGTTGTATGTGATGCAGTATTATAGAAAAAGAATCAACAGTGGAGTGGTGTACTGCGGCCTGAATTACTTTTCCTACCCTAAAATGTATTATTATCCATTATCTTGTTATTCCTTTTTTTTATTTCTCTTATACCACAGCAAAAACCTGATGTCTTATTAATAAAAATCGATGTATTTGTGTATATTGTAGTTACATTTAAAGTTGCAGTCATTCCCTCACCAGGCTCTTTTTTCTCTCTTGAAAGAATTCCCTTAAATTCTTTACCTTAAAAAAAGCAGTGACACTAGCACAACACAAGTATTTTTACATAAAAGTCATATAAAAAAATTCACAATAGCAAGGGTTTTACATTGTATAACAGCAGACTGGAACCTTGTAAGTGTTTTCTCTATAAGTACCTGTGAATAAGTTCCTGAATATTTGTAGACTCTTTTCATGTTGGATAAAAGTTTTTAATATACTTAGTATTGCTTTGATTCACCGCTGTGTGAAGTACATTATCCTTCTGACTAAACATGTTTAAGAATTCAGCAGTGCTGTGTCATAAATCTTAATGAATCACTTCATATCTCAGTCAATAAAGAATCAGAATCTGCAATAGTGCTGTTAACACCAAGAATTATCCAGGCTTCATGGTTGAGAACAGGCAACATGAGTTATAGGTGTCCGTTGGCTTTCTTTAAACATACAGTAATCCTTTCCAGATGTCATGACTCATCAATGCTTTACAGCTTCAACGTATGAGTTTCATTCCCACTTTCACTCCTGCAGATTTGCATACAGGATTTAAAACAACTAGGAGTCTCATTGTACTTGTGGCACAGTTTGAGTTGTGAATTAGCTAATTTATATCTTTATACTTTATAGTTATAGTTCAAGGAAATATGTTCTTCAAGAACATACTTATCCCACTACCTCATTTGGTGTCTCATTTCATTTCGTCTGGCATTTTTTAATGATTGGCTTTTGGCATGTTCAAACATTTACTACACTGTAAAACAAATGCTGATACATTATTATCCTGTATTATGTCTGACTGATGCACAATAAATCTGTACTGTTTATTTAGACACAAAGTCTAAAGGCAATTATTATAATTGCAGACATTTTAGCGTATTCATTATAATCATATTTGTAACACAATGGTGTTGATTTCTTAATTCTGATTGGTCAAAAGTGTCTATAATAAGTGTCAATAATGTTGACTGCATTGTTTATATTTTTTATATGTTATGTATCAAAGAAAATGAACTCTTGATATGGCAATGTTTCTTTCCCCATAGGAAAGTCTCACAATTCGATGTTTCTTGACATAAGAGTCTGTTTTTCTTTTGTCTCACTAACATCAACAAAGAGACAAAAGACAGGCTGGTGAGGGAGGGACTGTTTACAGCCGCAATAATGTAAGCGATAAGAAGAACTAGCTTGTTTCAAATGCATTCCACATTATATGCAATTATTATTATTATTATTATTATTATTATTATTATTATTATTATTATTATATAATCTAACAATAATTGTTATTTATTAGGTAATTATTACTTAATTTTAGACAGAATTATAATAATCTGGTACATCATGTTTTATTGACAAAATCATGCAGATGATTATTTACAAGTCCACAGCTGAATTTATTTGATATTTTAATACAAATATGCTTTTACATTCATTCTAAATGTTTTACATGTTAAAGTTATTGTAACTGGTTTGATTGCTAAGCACTTAATGACACTATGTGCTTAGCGATTAAACAGTTCAAAAAAATATATATATATTTATAAAATCTATAAAAAGGCTCAGAAAATGGTCTTTTACACAAAATGTCACAAAACTGTTGATATATTCCATGTATATCAAAGCCGCTTAATTTTTTTTTTTTGGACACTTATGATTACTATGGCTTGAAGAACTCTATTATAACCTTATAGGGAAGGTCTACATTACCCAAGTGAGATTATAGAATAATCACCCCTTTACAGCTTAAATTTCATTTCTCTGCCCCTTGTGGCCAAATTAGGGAATTATATCACCCTACTACAGCAGAAAGTGTTTGAAAAGCCAGAATTCATTTATTCATTCTTTCTTTCTTTCTTTCTTTCTTTCTTTCTTTCTTTCTTTCTTTCTTTCTTTCTCTAGGGATGATTATGAAGTTTATGTTGAATTCATAGCATTCCCCACCCCACCAGCTTGTGCAAACATTGCAAATATGACAAACTTGCAAGCTGAATTCAAACCTAGCTTTTTGTCCTATCTCTTACGTGCAGTATAAATGTTTCTATTAAACAATTGTAAAACAGGTTATAATAAAGTTAATAAGCATTCAGATAGATATACAGTACTGTATTTACAACCAGCTCATTTGGAAAGGTAGAAGAGGAAATGACTGATTCACATGCAAATAGTCTGCCCCACATTTTTTAATTTTTCTATGTAAAGCCAGGTTCCTTATTTATATTGACTGTGTCAGTTTAATTTAATACAACATCCAATAAACCAAAGTGCCACATTGTACACAGAACAATCCTCAGTTTTGACTTAACAGAGACTAACAGTTGGCTTCGATGTGTTACAAGGTTAAATAAAGAGTTGCAGAGTGGAAAAAAAACAGTTAATGTGTTAATAAAGATCGAGCTAGACACAAATAAACACAACAGGTGTAACTTCTAACAGTAAATGTTAATTTAAGACTTCAGTTGTTTATTTTTGTTCCAAGGTTCCTTATACACCATCACATGAAGAGCATGTGTGAGATACATTTTGGTACAACAATTTGTTGGAATCCAATTAATCATGTTTATTTTTATTTACATCATGGCTGCTGGTCATTTATAGAGTTATAGAGATAGCAGGTTAACCAGAGTTGAGATAGCTGACTACAGTTTTTAAAGTGTTATCACAATTGTTCCAAGTGACCAAGTAATGATCACTATTGTTCCCAACAACTTTTCACCATTGTTTCCAATGGTAAATTATTGACCAGTCAATGCTAAATTATTGAACACCATGGGTCCCAACAGCCTATCACTGATCACAAATGTTTCCAATGACTAATCAATAATCATCCAATGCTCAATCTTTGATTGGCATTGCTCACAATGACCAATTATTGATTATCATTGCTCTTGATATTTAAGTTTTGGTATTAAGAACAACCAATTGTTCTCAACAACCAATCAGTGGTCACAGTTGGGTCCAACCACCAATCACCATTGTGTCTTCAGAACTGCCTTCAGAACATCATGACTTGGCCTTCGATATGCAAACAATTGTAATAAAAAAATAAATAATGTAACAAATATGCAACTAAACATATATCAGTAACAATGACTTTTAAAGCATGTTTTAGCTAAGTTCAAAATAAAATCAAGTTTCAGACTACATGCACATACATAGGTGGTAGCTCAGTGGATAAGATGGTCTTCTGTTCAGAGGGTCACAGATTCAAATCCCAGCACCACCAAGCTGCTACTACTGGGCCCTTGAGCAAGGTCCTTAACCCTCAATTGCTCAGCTGTATATCTAAGATAACAGGAAGTCACTCTGTATAAGTGTGTCTGCCAAATGCATGTTCATCTTTTCATGTAATCTATCTATCTATCTTCAATAATGCCTCAATATCAAATTCCCACTTTAAACTTTCCACAAATTACACACACACACACACACATATATATATATACACATACAGTGTGTGTGTGTGTGTGTGTGTGTGTGTGTTTGTGTGTGTTTGTGTGTGTGTGTCTGTGTGTGTCTGTGTGTAGGGTATATAATAGTATATATAATAGTCCTAACTCTTGGCTTTAAGTTGCTGGCCGGGTTGCAGTAGCTCTATGTAACAACCCAGTGGGCGTGGTTAGCGGGGCGCGGGGCGTGGTCGCGGTTGGCCGCACGCTCTTCTTCTTCATTACGCTTAAAAACACACAGCTTGATGTAGGCTGATGTTAACAAGGAGACTATTGGTTATCTCTGATCCCCTGAAACCCGGCGGCATAATTAATCTGTAACCTGCACTTCGGAAGTTTTTTTCCTTTCTGTAAGACCCGAGGAGCTGATAATAAGGAAAAGAAGGAGGGATAATGGTGACGGAGAGAAGTACCCTATGGAAAGGGGTCATTTTGGTTCTTTTTTTTTAGATTAGTCTAACTTTGGACTTGGACGCATTTGATTCAAACCTGATGCTTTGAAAGAACTGGTTGTGAAAGGAAGCACGCTTTTCACTTTGCTTCAGCACTGTGTGTGTGTGTGATCGGTGTGTCTGTGTGTGTTTTTTGCCTCCTTTTGTGTCCCGCACTTCTCCGAGCGCGCGCGAGACATTTTCCCCGGACATTTTCCCCTTACCTCCTCGAGGTGACCAAAACCCGGGATTAGTGAAAAACTTTATACCTTTCAATCTATTCACGTCATTAATTCTTGCTGTAACACTCCATCTTTTAGTCTTCCTCTTGGATTGTAAATAAAGAAGGCAGCGCAAAGAAATACAAACTGGTTGCGGTGCAGCTGCGCCTTTTCCGAGGGGGAAAACATGGATGTACGATTTTATCCGTCCTCAGGGGGGACTTCCATTCCCGGAGATCCACAGAACATGGATTTCTCCCACTGCTCTGGCTACTACAGCTACAACAAGGTGAGACAGGATGCTTATAATCCCGCTTGCACAAAGTTGCTTTAGCGCCTGTGCGCACTTCTGCTGACATTAAAATAAACCCGTCCACATTTAAAACACTTGTAACAAAACAGTGCATCACTCATCATTCATGCATGCATCTATAAAATCCACATAATCGTGTCTGGTTCATGCGTTACCAATGGTTTGGTCGTATACCCTGACGCGCGTGCGACCTCGCCATGTGTTAAAGGTATAAGCCGGTCGGAACCTTTTGCGCGTTTAAAAGCAACACTACTAAGATATTTTTTGGGTAAAGAGCAGGGAAATCATTTGTTGTAGTTTTGCATGAGTTCAATTGTGGGTGGTGGAGATGAGGGTCGTAATGGAGCAGGTGCGCGCAAAAACGAGCCCAAAACATTTGCATAAAGGGGGCAAATTGTGTAGAAGTTGCCATCAGTATGATTTATTATAGGGTTATACATGCCGAGTCTGGATTAGATACTTGCTGAATGACAGGGAAGCTAGTTGAGCTGAAAACAAATCCAACCCGTTCATTTGGAGTGTCACGTTGAATTAAGCAGCGATCGCTCACTCACGAGCGATTTAGCACGCGCGTTGTTCTAAAGCAGTTGTTACGCGAGCGCGCGAGACAAAAGCCGAGCTCGCGCGCTTGCGGGACAATGCACGGATTTGCGTTTGGACATCATGGACATCATGACACAACGATATGACTGGAATGTTTTCGTTTTGGGCCACTTGTTTGTTTGTGTGTGTTTTGTTGACCTTTTCAGAAGGTATTGTGTAAATGTTGCTGTTGGGGCATGAAAGTTTTCACAGCCAGAGTTGAAATTCCCAAACAGTTGGTAAATTTATTTTATTTTTTTTTTACCCCTCCCTTGACTAGATACCATCTTGTTTAACAAAGCACATTTTGTGATGAGGTACAACAGGCTATCAGTGTTTAACTTAGTGAACTCCATCATGCAAACAAGCCTAATAATTTGCCTTTATTTAAATAACATATATGCATGTGAGTTAGGATATGTCAAGAACATTACCATGCTATTTGTGGTTATAACAAAACAGTTTGAATGCCATGTTGTTAAATGCTAAAAATCATCCATGAGGTCAGTGTTCTATGCTCCTATGCATCTCTGAGAAAAGCTTGTGTGTGTGCATTTAAACATTGCAGAATTTCCACAAAGTATTTTCATAGAAAATCAAAACACAGATCATTATACAAGGGCGACATGCCCTTTTTCAACTTGCCACAACTTTTTGCACCTCTACATATACACTTATGCAGGTAAATATCACTAAGGAAACAAACCATAAATAAACACATTGCCATGATTTTTCAGGACACGTGTGTGTGTGTGTGTGTGTGTGTGTGTGTGTGTGTGTGTGTGTGTTGCCATACAAGCACTAATTTCACAAGAGTGTAAAATGATAGCTCCTTTAATCAGCACAAGTTTTATGTGGCCACTTAATGCACGTTAATCCACCTGATATAGCATCCGAAAGTATTCAGTAATGTGAGCTGTGCAGTTGCAAACCGTTTTTATCACACAGCGTTATCTCAAATCACAAAGTCATGTAGATCATTTACTTTTAATCGCAGCTTTTGAGTAGTCTGTAACTTACACCGATTATTAAGTGTTTCCTTAAAAAAAAGGAAAAGAAAATGTCCTTTAGAAATCACTTTAAGTCCATAATGCCATATCAGAGCATTAATTAGCCACTGGTCCAATGAAGCCCTGGATAATGTTGTATGATTGGATTAGGAGAAAATGGAACAGCAGAAGAGAACTTTGAGTGAACTTTCTTAATCTGGGCATCTAAAGAAAGAAACAAGGATGTTATAGTTATTTGGATCAGGCAAACAATTATGGTTTACTGGAAAAAAAAAACCCAGCACTCACTGAAAATTATATTCTTATCAAAAATCTCCCAAACATTTATATGGGATTGAACCAACAACAACAGGTACTAATTATCCTAAATCATTTGTAACTTTTCATTTCACTCTAAATCTTTACATCTTTTGATTCGCTTTATGTTTCTGCATTTATGGATTTTTAATACAAATGACTGAACTACAACTTTACGGCTACATTTGCAGTTTGGTTTTGACATTAGGTTGCTGATTGGCCACTTCTCTGCTCTGTAATGAGTGCGGTTTGGGCTCGAGCGTACAGTTTAGACAGGCTGCACATGTGGTAGCAGTCAAGGCAAATTTACAAGAAAAAAATGCACCCACTTCTGAAAAGCTTAAATGAACACATGCCTACATTGTTATGGAAGATCCCGTTGTTGTTGTTGTTGTTGTTATTGGTGCTATTGGTGGTGGCAGCAGTGGTTGTGTTTTCTTTTCCTTCTTATGTCAGTTTGTCAGAAGCTTTTGAAGCAGTCATCTTTATTAATTTTTTTTTTACTTGCACTCAGGTCTAAATGTGAGCCCCGGTTCTGAGATGTCGGTTCTCCAGTTGATTTTGTTTGGCCTGCGTTTTTTAAAACAAGGTTGGGGGAAAAGAGGGTGAGTCGGAGCTGACACATTGGCCTCGTAGGCATGCGGAGGCCATTAGTGGGACTGGTTGTGTTTTTATTGTGGTTTTACAATGATGTCAAGTGCTCACTCCATTAGTGCTCGGTAGATCGAAAGAGCTACAGAAAGGTTTGACAGAAGGAACACAAAGAACATTAAATGGTAGAGCTAGCATCACTGTGAACTCTTTCGCACTCTCTCAGTAACTTTTGCACTAAAGGTCTTTACAGTTCTTTGGGGAAGTTTGCTTTTTTAAATAAAAGCCCAGGTTGACTGCATATATACTGTGTGTGTGTGTGTGTGTGTGTGTGTGTGTGTGTGTGTGTGTGTGTGTTTTAATTTAAGTACTTTTATTGTCCTAGAGAAAGATCTGGAGCTGTTTAACTGAGATAACAGGAATAACACTAATGTAAATAATGAGACAGCATTTCCCTTAGTGGAGTTTGGCCACAGTTTGGTGTTTGTCAGCATTTGTAGTCTTCTTTTCCTTCTGTATCTCTCTCTCTCTCTCTCTCTCTCTTTCTTTGTCCCTTTCTCATTTTCTCTCTCACACATTTCTCCCCCACCTCTATGTCTGATGAAAAGCTTCATTCAGTTATGCAAGAATGGACGATTCTCTTTGTGCCTTAGTCTCGCCATGGCAACCCCACTGGACTTTGTGTCAGGAAGTGTGTGCATGAGTGTGTGTGTGTGTGTGTGTGTGTGTGTGTGTGTGTGTTTGTACTAACAGATGGCAAATGTGTACACACACTCATGACAAATTGCCTCAGAAACACAGTGTGGTAGCACTTCTCTATGTTCACCAAACCATATTAAACAAATCATAAATACACCGTAAACAAATGGAGCAGATTGGGTTCAGCCGTCCAACTGGGCTTTGTAACATCTTTTGTATTTTTGACATTGCATGTGTGATGGTGATGATGATTATGATGATGATGATGGCACTGATGTTTAGAATTTTGAAGTTGTAGCCAATTTTATTTCCAGTGCTTTAATGTGAAGAAGATGAGAACAAGATATTTTGCTGGAACAAAGATCCAATTGTATCACATGATTTCATGCCACTGTGCCAAAAACAAAGGAAAAAAAGGAAATGAGGTGACAAGCATCAGAGATGGTAAATTACAGAGGTGTTTACACCCACTGATCTTCTATACACACCCCTAAATGCCCCAACACACACATATACACATACACATACACACACACACATACACACACACACACACACACACACACACACACACACACACACACACACACTCATTGTTGCTGCAGCACAAAGGCAAACAAAACACCCATTCAAAAGCCCAAACACACACACACACACACACACACACACACACACACACACACACACACACACACTTTTCCTGAGGCTATAGGAGCGCTCTGTTGTTTTGTAGATCAGCCATGCAAGGGTTAAACTCCTTACATTGTTCTCAATGTGTGTGTGTGTGTGTGTGTGTGTGTGTGTGTGTGTGTGTATATATTGTTAACGTACACAGCTGCGATCATTTCATCATACACACTACTAGACTCTAGACTACTAGCTGATTATGGTTCCTTGACAAGAGCTTAACAAAAATTGTAAACTTAACTGTCATTTAACCAACAACTTTCATTTTTAAGTTTAACCCGGAAATAACATCTTTAAGGGAAAAAGTTTTACTTAACCATACAGTTTCTATAAAAGAAATGTTGCTGATCACTACTAAATGCTGTGAAATCTGTTATTAAAATATACACTTTTAAACAGTAAAGTAGCTATATAACATATACTGGTTCAATACTAATGCAGTTTTTAACAAAACTAAGAAACTTTCTTAATCTACAAACTACAAAGTATTTTTTATGACAGCTAACTGTAACAACAGAAAAAAAAAAAAGTGTATTTCTTAAGCATTTATATATGAAAATATACATTTTGATTGTTTTTTTGTAGAATTACAACAAGCAATCTGCCTATAGTTAGCGAAGTATTGCCTTTTTAAAAAAGAATTCCCCCTTAAAGTGCTTAAAAAGTGGCAGATTCAGCTTCTTGGCTTAGTTTGTGTATTGAGGAGTAAAAATATAACACACTCTATATCCTCAACTTTAAATATCTGCATTAGTTCCACACCTGTCCAAACACTGCTTTACATGAACACACCCTGCCTGCAGTTTGCTTCAGTCTTGTGTCTTTACAAGAACGAGGCGTGATTAATACACGTCATATAATAATGGTTTATATTTAAACAGGACAGATTTTTGGACTGTTTGTTTAATACAATGTTCCTGTGAGAAACATTTCCACTTGTTATGATGGCGTATCGTGTCGTATTATATTTTGTTTTTGCTTTTGTTCTAAGTTCCTGCACTTCCTTAGTAATGCCTCTACAGCGATAACGGTTGACATGGCCACACAAAGTGTAGTTCTATTTGCGGTAAGTGAAAAATGCTCATCATTGGCAAAATGATCGAGTGCCGAAAGGAAAAATAAGCTTGGCCATCGGTGATCACGTTTCAAATAGCAGCTTTTTAGATGGAGATTGTGCTCAAGAGGAAGCAGATGTGAATGTTTTGTTTTGGATTTTCCAAGCACAATGTGTATTTTGCCATTGAAGTGAAACTTCCAGACATATTTTGTGTTGTTTTTAAGCATTATTCAGTAGCTGGCGTGGAATTAATTGGAAAATTAAGTAGTTACAATTGTAAAAAAACATACAACCAGACTCTTTGATGGCTCCTGGGAATTTGAGTCGTTAATCATTCAGAAATTTTGGTCATACTTGCAGCACAAGAATTAAAATCAAAGCATGAAATTGGGTTTGGGATTGCAATTGATGACACTTGCACATGAACTTGATACTGCAACTACACTAACACACTTACACAGAGGAAGTGACCTTCAAATCATATCACGTTCTCTTCAGAAAGATGAACGGAAATCAAATGAAGTGCTCATCTCTCTCTCTCTCTCTCTCTCTCTCTCTCTCTCTCTCTCTCTCTCTCTCTATCGATCTATGTCCTAGATGAACTTGGGATGTAATGTGATTGTGGTTCCAGGATGAGAGAGTCACACTTGTAGTCATATATTCTATAAATATATCCTATAAATCTCAAATATCATGGTGGATTATGTGTCTGAAACATTTTCCTGTCTAATGTGTCCTCTACTGCACAATATTTTCAAGGCTACTGTATGGGTTAAATGTGGGCAATGTGTGGAGTTATTTTGCTGGAAAAGTGTAATCAGATGTAAATGCAGCACCGAGATCATTCTGAGAACCACACAGCCGTAATTAGATTTTATAATCAGATCAGCAAGATAATATTATAATCCGAGTTATGCAAGAACAATATTCACATATACCACTGTGATTCATATTGTATTGCTTTACATTGTTTGTATCAACACTGCAAAAACATCCTACATGCACACTTGAAGTTGAGGTTAATGAAACTACTTATGTATTGATAAAAGCTTATGTCAAGTAGCCTCATATGTCAAGGTCTAGTTCAGTTTAATCTTTAAACCATATAAGCCATTTATGGCAGTTGATCAAAACTTATTTATGAAGAGTCATTTCACCCAGCAACTTATCATAGTGTCTTAGTGGTACATTAGCTCTACATTGACAAAAACTTACCAAGTTGTTTATTTTAGCCAAACTTTTTTCAAAGTTTTTTGTTAATTTTCATGTTTCTATGGCACAGGGAGATCATCTTGATTGACAGCATTTGTCAGCACTTCAGATAAGGAAGGGTTGTTTATAGAGTGACATTAAACCTTCATACAGTAAGTTCTTAACTAACAAACCTAGGCTTTTTTTATTGTTATGTAGTTTTCATTAAAACGTTTATAAGGGCAGTGTTTATAGGGTTACATTGTGTAAATACATATATTGCCAATTTATGCAATCACAACTTTATAGTTTATGATTGTGGGATAAATGCATTTGTTACAGAATTGCACAACCTACCTACATTCCATTCTTGTGTTTGATTATCTTTATTAATACAAGTCATTATGCTAATTTGCACATGACAGACACTATTATCCAAGTGAGATCAGCTGTTGTCTTTAACCTTGCCTCCTGAAATTGAAAACACTAGCATATTATTTCAAACAGGCACATGGGTTCCCATTGTCATGGTCTGCAGCAACTGTAATCACAAGTTGGATAAAATATTGAATATAAATATGAATATGAAATATTGAGTTGAATCAGATTGATTCCAGTCTTTTTACAGTAGAGAAACAGTCTGTATGCAAGCTGCTCTGGGAAATTCAGAGTCATCTTATTAAACTCTGCTGATTGTGAACTACTACACCCGTTAACGTGTTAACACTAGGGGTAAAAAATGCCCACTGTTGAGAACTTTAATGTGAGGTTTGGCGGGTCATGTGCATAAAATAAAGGATGGAACAAAGAAACCAGGAGCCTTAAATGGCATTTTATATATGAAGCAAAACCAAAAAGTGAATCAATAAAGCAGTATTGACTCACGTCGCAGAGCTGAGATCAACCAGCAGACAATAAGGTCTCAGCACGAGATATTCAGATACACTGAAACATGAAACATGCATAAAATATCACCACAGAGCTGCACACACTTTCATACACAGAAGCCATGTCACTGTTGAGATCCACTGATCCACTGATTGTGGATTAAAGCTATTGCCCTTGTAATATTTGACCTGAGAGAGATTTAGGACATTGAGGGATGTAATTGAATCTGGAAGAGTGAGGAATATGATATTAAGCCCAATGTGACTCATGTAGCAAAGCCATATTTCAAAAAATTTCCATTGTTTTTCTCCACTTACTAATTGAATGATGGCTGCAGAGGGAGCAGGTCAGTTGAGCTAAGACATTAGTATCATGTTACACTTTTCACTGCCAGTACTTTAGGGCTACATTAAACTCACATAAGCTGTTCAGGACCACTGATATAAACCAACATTAGCATTGATAACAACCTGAATTTGGTTAGAACTGATGGGAGCCAAGTTGAAATAAACACTTTCACAATAATTTGCAAAGTAATGCTTTGGATGTTGATGTATGCTATGTATATAGACTTCTTTCAGCAGGTATGAGCCAGTACATGAGCCACATAACATACAATCTATACAAGTTCCTTCACAATCCAATGTAGGGCTGAAATGTTTCCTTGAGTAACTTGAGTAATTCGAATACAAAAAATAATCGAGGCGATGCTTCGTTAAGTCAGTTACTACACATCGAGCATTGTGTTTCCCTGCAGACCATTATTACTCATGCACCACCTGAACTCTGGAGTGCTCTGGACAGGTAAACACAGAAGACGCTGTGGAATAAAAAAATGGAGGAACGAAAAAAATAACCAGCAAGCCCCGAGGAGAAGATATGGAACCCTGTTTCCAAAACATTTAAAAAGTTCGAACTTTTTTCTCAAAATACTTCATATATTTCTCACAATTCTAACTTTATTTAAAAATTATTTTCTTGCAATTCCAACTTTTTTTTTCAAATCCGGCAGTGTCAGTCGCTCTGTAGTTCCAGAAAGTTTTACACATTGAAAATGAAATCAACTACAATCAATAGAATCGCATGGTATCAAACTAAGCCTCTGATCCCTGGAGAGAACTCTGTCTAACAATCAGCTCTGGAGGAGACGGAATAAGTCAGATGAAGGAGAAGAGCCTTGTTTATACAACAACAGCTTCAAACTTCAGGCCCACAACATAGTTATGCACCAGAAATGTTGGATATTTACAAGAAATAAAGTCAGAATTTCGAGAAATAAAGTCATAAATTCGGCGAACCTTTTTTTTACGTGGCGAAAACAGGTTTTCATAGGATTTGATCCAAAGAAAATAACAGTTTGTAAGTTCGTAATTGTAATTGATTTAATTTTATTTGCATTTGATGCACTAAATGGGTTTAGTTTTCACAGATATGCAATTATATGCAATTTCAGAAATGAAATGTAAATTTTTCTAAAAAAGGAAACAAAATGTGTTCATTTTAAGAGATCTGTGTTATTTTCTCTTGTATATTTAGTATTGTTTTTTAAAAATGAAAAATTACCCCTTGTCCGATTACTTGTTTAATTGTTGGAATAATGAGTAGAATACTCGATTACTAAAATAATTGATAGCTACAGCCCTAATTTATCAATTATTTCAACAGCTGTAACAACTTACAGAGCCATTTGAAACCAAAATTATCTCTAGAAGACCTATGACATAAACTAACTTAACCAATTATAAAGACTAATAAAGATGGTGCTGTTAGAACTGATGATAAACAATAGTGCTTTAAATATTCATAAATTGTGCTTTGGTCTGATTTTGGTAATACTAGTATTCATATGGTGACATGAAATCAACATAAATAAGCCTCTCATGACAACCTAATCTTACTCAAATAAAGCTGATTTCAGCTGATTGAGCTGATATGAGCTGTCATAAAGACTAGCATTGATGCCAAGTTGATATAACACCAAAAGAGCAAGGTGAGCTTAGGACACCAGTGTTTTGTTCCAATGTCTAATAATGCTTCACTTCAAAAGACTACAAGTGCATAGTGTTAATGATGCCACATGAAACCTACGTAAGACTGTTATGCGAATGGACATACATCTACATAAGCATTTATAATAAATTTACAAGAGCTGTGATATAATTTCATTTTAACTGAGCGATTACACATTTTTTTCAAATGCAATGTGAATATAATGTGTCAAAACGACCATTCATCTTACTCAGGTGCTATATCAACATGACATGAAGAATTACTGATTTATAAACATTACTTATTACAAAGGACAACTTATTGAATATATATATATATATATATATATATATATATATATATATATATATATATATATATATATATATATATTTGGAAACAGAGAACAAAAGAATGAGACATGATTGGTTAAGAGATGGTGAGCAGTGTCACCAAATCGTCCTGTGAGATTTGCCAGGAATGTTTTATTCTTCCGAGGTCTCAAAGGGAAGACGCTCATATTGCACCAGTGCAATTTATTCACAAACCTATTTGGTCAAGGTTTAGAATATCCTTGTTCTTTTGCTGGGGAAAAATAACCTGAAAATTGGAACCCAAACCATTTCCAAAGTCCCCCTTCTACACCACCCCTCCCTTCAACAAATCTCATTGTTAAAATAAAGAGCTGATCTGGAATGCTGATCTGTCAAATGATACTCCAGTTGTGACAACAGCCTCTGGTAAAACTAAGTAAGTATCTCCATGCACTTTAATTCCAGAAAGTCTGAGGTCTTTCCCGCTGCTTGTCTAACAAATATTTCAAATAAAAAGGGAATGGGAAACCATTGCACAGAGCATATCGTGTATCTGCTGTGTTTACTCTGCTAAAATGCATTCGAATATCTAATAATAACAGTTGTGTGGGTTTTAAACGTGTATTACAAGTTTACAAGTTTTACAGTTGATAATAGACTGTCGTAATATTCACAAGCTTCTGTAAGTCACATACTGAGCATTTTAAGGTTATTATTTTTTTATCAGCAGTGGGTATTTTAGGAAAGCAGGAGACTGCTGTCATGAGATAATTTTATCTACAACCCCAATCAGCAGCTTGAGCACACAGAGAGATTTCATGTGACCATCCTTTTTTAATCAAAATGTATGAGATTAAAATCTGACTAATTATAGCATTCTTCATTTGTATGACCTTTAAAGTATAAAGCAGAATCAAGCAGTATAATGAATGTTCATCAAAAAACAGTATCATGTTTTTTTTATCTCTTCTAAATAACAAAAATCAGCTATTTATTATTTTGGATTAAAGAGGTTCTCCACAAATGTTTTAGCCTTGTTGTATACCATATGATTAAATTTTTAAAAGCGGTTATGTGACTATGTGTTATGTGACCGCTGACTATGAAAATGTAATGGTTAATTATGACATAGCAAAATAGTTGTTGTAAGTTCACATCAACGGTTTTTTCCTATGAATGTGAGAATACAAGCCACAAAAATGTCAAGAATGCAGAATGTTAACATTAAATCCGTCTTAGCTTCGTGGTTATAATGAGGAAGATGTCTATATTAGGATCTGAATATGGTGATAATGTATTGTTGCAGACAAACTTGCTTTTGCCTAAAATATCTTTCTGTATTTGCCTGTTTTTTTGTTTTGGTGGGGGGGTTTGGATAAATGACATTGACAAGATACAAAAACCACATTATCAACTTCACACAGGTACATTTACATACTAAGGTACAGGTACTGTATGTTATTTGAGACTAGGGTTGAACACTACAGAATAATTTATGAGAGAATGAGGATGAGGGAAACATGCCAATGAAGCAAACAAAGAAATATGTTTTGTTTGAAAGATGTTTTGGGATGAGGGTGGGCATGTTAATATTTAATGAATTCCAGTGTGAGTGCAATTTGATATGTCTGTTGTCTATATGCAGTTTTTCATTAATAATTAATTCGACTTCTATAACATATTTCTTAGCACACCAGGTTTTTACTTTAATTTCTGGCTGCTGTATCTGTACATTTCATATAATTGAGAAATGTTTCCTCTGTAGCCCAGTTTGTGCTGAATAGAAGAAAAGTCGAATGTGCAGCAAAATATAGACATAAATCTAAGACCTTAAACAACTAATGCAGCATTAAAGTAGCAAAAAAGATTCAACCATAAAGCTGTCCTTTATTATCTTTTTAAACCACTGCAGGAGCAAAATGTTCCATCATTTTGTTTTCTGCTTAGTCACCTTATGTCTACTAATCCATTGTTTATTGCCTCTTAATTTCACCCAGGCATCTGTTTCTCAGTTGTTTTGACATTTGTAAAAAGTGTAGAAAGAAAAAGAGGATAGGAGAGAAGCAAACCTCCGCCCTCATTAATGCAGCAGGAGAATGAGTTGTCTGATAGCACGCAGCAGATGATGAGGTGAAATCATACTGAACTGATTATTCCATTAGTCTTTTGTTTGACTGCTCATTGTGCTGAGTTTGCGCCCACAATGCTTTGCGGCTCTTGATGGCTCGGCGTGGCCCTGACAAAAACAGCAGGTGTTCAAATACCAGCGAGAAAAGAGTTTAGAGAGCGAAAGTAAATAAAAGACTCATTTGAATGTGCAAACAGAGCACACTGAAATGGCCGAGGGAAGTAACATCTTTTTAGTTGTCCCTTGCTGACAAAAGTGAAAAGTGATCACAGTATTCTCGAGTGTTGATTGGCTCAAGCTTTCTTTGACATTCTTTCTCCACAGCCACTTTTCCCTGTTTATCTTTTCTCATCCTGCCATTCTGTGGGATTTTCCCCAACCAGGATGGTGCTCGATCACAGTTGCATGTGCTGGAAACTGAATAACTCACTTTAAAAAAGCTGTTCTTCCAGTTAATCCCCACAAAAACAGGTAGGTAGGTTAATATCCAAATCAGTTCCAAATGCATTTTAATTATATCCACAAAAAAAGCTAATGCAAATCAGAAACCCATTCCATCATCTTTTTTTCTGCAGAGTTTTAATGGCATCCGTTATACTATTGCATTCGACTGATAAGAATGAAAGAGTCTTTGTTTTCTCCGTGAATGTAATAGGAATGTAATATCATTTATTTTAAATGGTAATTCTTTCACATTCTTTCACACTCCTCATTTTTCAATAGTCAAAATCTTATCCTTGAAACGATTTGGTTCATTTCCATGTGTAGATTACAGCCCCTCATCATCATCATCATCATCATTATCATCATTATCACCACATTCACAGCTCGGAGTCTAGTGTTTGGCAGCTTTCACATTTTCACACTAGGCATTTTATTCTACAGAAAATACGATATCTAAAGAGCTTTTTGTGCTGCTGTGAAAAAAAAAGGAATGGCTCATGCAAGGCAGCCACTGTAACCATAACAACACTGTTTTTTTTTGCCTTCCAATAGTACCAGCTAATAAGCTAGCTTGCCCCACTTTTCACATTGTTTGTTTTAGTTAGAAATTGAAATATTAAATCATTTTGTTTTCTGCTTAGTCACCTTATGTCTACTAATCCATTGTTTATTGCCTCTTAATTTCACCCAGGCATCTGTTTCTCAGTTGTTTTGACATTTGTAAAAAGTGTAGAAAGAAAAAGAGGATAGGAGAAGCAAACCTCCGCCCTCATTAATGCAGCAGGAGAATGAGTTGTCTGATAGCACGCAGCAGATGATGAGGTGAAATCATACTGAACTGATTATTCCATTAGTCTTTTGTTTGACTGCTCATTGTGCTGAGCTTGCGCCCACAATGCTTTGCGGCTCTTGATGGCTCGGCGTGGCCCTGACAAAAACAGCAGGTGTTCAAATACCAGCGAGAAAAGAGTTTAGAGAGCGAAAGTAAATAAAAGACTCATTTGAATGTGCAAACAGAGCACACTGAAATGGCCGAGGGAAGTAACATCTTTTTAGTTGTCCCTTGCTGACAAAAGTGAAAAGTGATCACAGTATTCTCGAGTGTTGATTGGCTCAAGCTTTCTTTGACATTCTTTCTCCACAGCCACTTTTCCCTGTTTATCTTTTCTCATCCTGCCATTCTGTGGGATTTTCCCCAACCAGGATGGTGCTCGATCACAGTTGCATGTGCTGGAAACTGAATAACTCACTTTAAAAAAGCTCATTAGTTAGTGTTCTTCCAGTTAATCCCCACAAAAACAGGTAGGTAGGTTAATATCCAAATCAGTTCCAAATGCATTTTAATTATATCCACAAAAAAAGCTAATGCAAATCAGAAACCCATTCCATCATCTTTTTTTCTGCAGAGTTTTAATGGCATCCGTTATACTATTGCATTCGACTGATAAGAATGAAAGAGTCTTTGTTTTCTCCGTGAATGTAATAGGAATGTAATATCATTTATTTTAAATGGTAATTCTTTCACATTCTTTCACACTCCTCATTTTTCAATAGTCAAAATCTTATCCTTGAAACGATTTGGTTCATTTCCATGTGTAGATTACAGCCCCTCATCATCATCATCATCATCATCATCATTACCATCATTATCACCACATTCACAGCTCGGAGTCTAGTGTTTGGCAGCTTTCACATTTTCACACTAGGCATTTTATTCTACAGAAAATACGATATCTAAAGAGCTTTTTGTGCTGCTGTGAAAAAAAAAGGAATGGCTCATGCAAGGCAGCCACTGTAACCATAACAACACTGTTTTTTTTTTGCCTTCCAATAGTACCAGCTAATAAGCTAGCTTGCCCCACTTTTCACATTGTTTGTTTTAGTTAGAAATTGAAATATTAAATACTTTTTTATGTTCTAAATGTCTTAATTTTCTACCTTGTTTCCTTGCTGCCCTCTGGCTGCAAGCCTCTTAAACCTGCTTAGCAATCACTTGTTGACTTCTAAAAACTTTTTTTGAAGTAATGGAAAATATTAGAACTTTAAAAGCGGCCATCCGCTTGAACCCATTGCAGTACTGGTAGATTATATAAATTCCCAATGTGAAAGCAGCCTTAAATAGTACTGTTTGCCATTCTGTCATTTAATTCTGTTTAGTTTATATCTCCATCGCCAAACATCTTGTACATCCCAAATACAACGTGTCACTTTGATTATGTTTGTGTTGCATTTTCAATCCAAGTCCAAACAACACTGTTTGTGTACTCTTACGATCCAAGGACACTCATTTCCAAGCCTGGAATCCCGTGTTGTAGATTATGCTTGACTAACATGAGCAATTAATCACTTGACTATCACGTGACACGATAGCGAATCAAACACGTGGATGAAGATAGGGACCTTTCACACACGTGTGCACCGTCTTCCAGTTGACCAACCATGAAATTGTTTTCATACCCGTCACTGCATATTTTCAATTGTAATACAAACCTTTGGGTCCGCAAAGTCTGCAAAGTGCTTATTCCTTTCCCCATCCATTTTCTTTATTTATTTGGCTAAATGAAGCTTTGAGCTCGGTAGTGCCGTAATAAGTTTTGACACATGTTCTCATTTTGATGTTGAATAGAGAAAATAAGGAATGAGTATAAAACCAGAGAATTCGGTGAGCACTAACTCAACTCTGGGGGGAAAAATGAGAGAAAGAAAAGATGATTGAAGCAGTGCAAGTCTTTCAGAGGAACATATGGTTCCCCTCAGTGTGGATATTTATTCCATACACGTATTACAAGCTGAGAGTGGCTGCTTTGTAGATGGCTTCCAAAAATTGTACAGTGATTGCTTCATTGCTGATGTGATTTCTATTGGCCTCAGAAGTATCCTTAACAAAAATGCCAGCCTGTTCCTCTGTGCTACAGAGTAAATGAATGTAGCATTTTGGTTCTAATAAAGTTGCATTAGGGAAGCTGAGCAGCTGGTTCCCATCTGGAGCTTATTGGGAAAGTATTGACTTGAGGAGAAGGCATGTAACAGTAGGCAAACATACATACTCTAAACTCTATTTGAAACCCTTTAGATTAGATTTGTACTTTTCAAACTTCATAAATCTAAGGTTAAATCAGTCTCATAAATACTGACCTTTCCTATTAGTTTAATTGAAGTCACTGAGTATTGCATTGTAAAATTAAATACTGAATAATAACTAGTGAGTATAAAAGTTTACATACAATATGGATATTTCAAAAGTGGTGTTGTGACAGTGTAATTGCTGTTGAAAATATTGTTTAAAGTCTCTGCAGAGAGAATAAATTAATATAGTTCAAACTAACATCAATGTTACTAACTGGGTTTTATTTCAGTTACATACACATACACTATATTGTCAAATATGTTGACACTTGAACATGATATCTATATGTGCTTCTTCTGTAAACTGTTGCTACATTAATTGAGAAAACGCAGTTGTCTCAAATGATAATATGCTGTGGTTTTCCTTCACTGGAGCTAATAAATCTGTTCCAGGATGACAAAACACCTGTGCACTAAGTAAAGACATGGCATGTTAAGGCTAGAGTGAAAGAACTCCTGCACAGAGCCCTAAACTAAGCTTCACTGAACACCTTTGGGATGAACTGGAACAATGGTTGCACCCCAGACCCCCTTGCCCAACATTAGTACCTGATCTAATGCATTTGTATCTTGTAGAATGAACACTAATCCTTACAGTCATGCTTCAAAACTCTAGTGAAAAACCTTCCCAGGAAAGTTAGTTATTATTATTATTATGTCTTATAACCGCAAAATGGAAAAAAATCTGGAATGGGATGTTGAACTTGCACATATGGGTGTGATAACAAAGGGTGTTCGAAAAAAATGTGGCCATATATTTCTCATATGTCAATATAATGAGTGCAAAAGTCACCACGCCCTTAAAGTAAAGTGCAAAAATGCTGTTTCATGGATACATTTAAATGGGAAATGCACAAAAAATAAATACCTGGCTTCTAGGCAATTATACAAAATGGTGTGACAAGATGCTGTTAAAAAAAAAAAAAAATACTAAATAAATAATGTAAGTTATTATTAATAATACATTATTAAAGTCCAATCAGTTTTTGGTGTTGGGCTCAAGCATTTGGATCATGTTCTTATTATAATTACAATAATTATTATTGTTACTCATGATTACACTGAAAAGGATCATCATAATGGTTTTAAATATACCTTGAGGCATTAATCTAATAGTTTAATTGAAGTCACTGAGTATTGCATTGTAAAATTAAATACTGAATAATAACTAGTGAGTATAAAAGTTTACATACAATATGGATATTTCAAAAGTGGTGTTGTGACAGTGTAATTGCTGTTGAAAATATTGTCTCTGCAGAGAGAATAAATTAATATAGTTCAAACTAACATAAATGTTACTAACTGGGTTTTATTTCAGTTACATACACATACACTATATTGTCAAATATGTTGACACTTGAACATGATATCTATATGTGCTTCTTCTGTAAACTGTTGTTACATTAATTGAGAAAACGCAGTTGTCTCAAATGATAATATGCTGTGGTTTTCCTTCACTGGAGCTAATAAATCTGTTCCAGGATGACAAAACACCTGTGCACTAAGTAAAGACATGGCATGTTAAGGCTAGAGTGAAAGAACTCCTGCACAGAGCCCTAAACTAAGCTTCACTGAACACCTTTGGGATGAACTGGAACAATGGTTGCACCCCAGACCCCCTTGCCCAACATTAGTACCTGATCTAATGCATTTGTATCTTGTAGAATGAACACTAATCCTTACAGTCATGCTTCAAAACTCTAGTGAAAAACCTTCCCAGGAAAGTTAGTTATTATTATTATTATGTCTTATAACCGCAAAATGGAAAAAAATCTGGAATGGGATGTTGAACTTGCACATATGGGTGTGATAACAAAGGGTGTTCGAAAAAAATGTGGCCATATATTTCTCATATGTCAATATAATGAGTGCAAAAGTCACCACGCCCTTAAAGTAAAGTGCAAAAATGCTGTTTCATGGATACATTTAAATGGGAAATGCACAAAAAATAAATACCTGGCTTCTAGGCAATTATACAAAATGGTGTGACAAGATGCTGTTCAGACAATAAAAAAAATACTAAATAAATAATGTAAGTTATTATTTATAATACATTATTAAAGTCCAATCAGTTTTTGGTGTTGGGCTCAAGCATTTGGATCATGTTCTTATTATAATTACAATAATTATTATTGTTACTCATGATTACACTGAAAAGGATCATCATAATGGTTTTAAATATACCTTGAGGCATTAATCTAATAGTTTCCTATTGAACTAGTTTTTTAACAATTAAAATTCCCAGGTTAATTATACTAGACCTGCTGAAAGTCCTTGCGAATTTAATACTTTTATAATGGATATGCTTAAACCAAGGCCAGAATGCATCAGTGAGCTCAATGAACTTATTGTTAGCTGTAGCTGAAAAAGTCAACTTCATCCTGTCCATGTATTCATTTATTCATTCATTTCTCTTCAGTTAGCACTTTATCCCGGGCAGGGTTGTGATGATTCGGATCTAATCCCAGTAGCACTTGGTGAAACTGTGTATGTGTGTGTTGGGGATATTGGCCCTGGGAGTGTTGCCAGTCCATTGCAAAATCCATGTATTAGCAATTAGCAATTTTTGTAAACTGGTTAACCCAAAAGAAACCCATAGAAAACTTCCCAAGGAGAAATTACAAACAGATAGTAACCTCAGATAGAGCTCAGCATCAAAACCTGGAGATGTGAGGCAGCTTCACTGTGCTGACCCTCTACCCCTCCCCAACAACAAAAAAAAAAGAACAAAATCATAGTCAGCAATCTTCTCTGGATGAGCACAATGCAGTTACTTTGAGAAGTTTATGTTACCTCTAAAGATGAAGCTCACCCACTATGACATTTCTTTTGTCCAATGAATTTTATACTTTATTGCGCTTGGACATACTGGGCTCAAATTTCTTTTTCACAGTAGCAGAGAAATACTATTACAAGGCTCATTGGCACACTATTCACTCTGTGCATGGTTTTGATGAAAATAATACAGAATGTAGATAGTGTGCCTTTGAAGAAAGGTGTTTTTTCTGAAGGCGAATGATGTACTTTGACTAGTGCCAGATCGATGAAAAGCATCCCTAACCTTACTCAACCCTCACGCTCCTCATCCTCCTCACAGTTCTGTTAAATTACACTGGCAAATTGAGCACAAGCATTCTCTCCTGAGAATATCTAAAAGATAATATCCTTCCTTTCCTTTCATTTCCCAGCTCAATTTTTTTGTATTTGTTGGAAAAGATTACAGCGTATCAGTAGCAGTAACTGCGTTTTTGTATAAAACATTTCATTTGTTGGTCAAGGTCAAAGCAGACATAATGGAGTGGGGTGGAAATTATACATGTTGCAGATTTTTTACATTGAATATTTGTAATAAAATGTTATCTTACATAATCAGAAATAAAGATAGGCTGTAATGATCTTGTCAGGCTGCCAAAATTAATGCACCAATCTGTTTTAGCTTAAGACTAAAAACTAGTAAAAAAGACTAAACTCTAGTGTAGTCCAGTGTATGTATTATTGGGATTTTAAGACCATATGGTCCTATCTCACCCTAATATAATTTTAACCCAACTAATGAAAGAAGACAAAGATTTATTAATAAATATGATAGGTGCAGCTGCAAACATGTGGGAACACCCTTACAATCAACCATACTATACTCGGACGCAATTGTCCATTCTGAAAAGAATCCATTATCTTCTTAAAATGGAAATTTGAAGCACTATTTTATCAAAAGGACATTTTGGCTTAGTCTTGTTATGCACATGGGTAAAACAATTTATCAGATGTCCTATCTGGGGTATTAGCTTTTATTCATGGTTGCCCCAAAGCAAAATAGAATAAACAACTAAAAAACAAAAAAAAAACAAATCTATATTGAGTTTTGTAAAACTCTAGTAGCTACTCATTATGAATCCTATCTCAAAACTGTCATACTACTGCTAGCCTAATAAAGAAGGTACGAAGATGCAAATTATATTTTTACATGCAAAGTTTTTCAAGGAATCCACAAGTCATAGATAAAATTGTAACCTGCTACTTCTGTTCGAGGGGGCCGCAAACATGATGTGTTACGTGATCAAACAGTTGGCTCAAAGTACACTCTATGGCTAAAAGTTTGTGGATACACACGCCATCTATAGTTGTGACAGCAGTTTGCGGTACCAGAGCTATATGATGGTCAGGTGTCCACATAACCGTGGTCATGTATTATAGCTTTTGTTTTTGTGTTAGTTAATACTCCTAATGACCTAGGCTGTTAGGTTAGGACTGGACAAACACACTGGTGGCAATATATACATAATTAGTGTACCTCTGATTTAAACAAAATTGTAGACTTGCAAGGCAGAGTTATAAGATGCAGCTAAAATCACTGTATATTTAACCAGCTGCTATGTTGGACATTAGCAGCAGTTCTTCAATCAAGAATCTCTCTCAGTTTAACGAAGAACATTCATCGCCTCCTGCTTTCTTGGCTCACACGTGAAATCACTGGAGATCTGGAGAGAAAGAAAAAATGTTTGCACATGCAAGCTCCAAGCACCTAATTCACTTTACAGCTCCATCGTGTTTTTATTTTTTGTTTTTGGACTCAGCATAGTAAAAATCTGTATTAGACAGGGTCAAAGAAGTAAAGGAAAAGGAAACATCATCCATTTTTCACTTTAAATCTCTGTAATTACTCTGCTGATTTTTTCCTTTCTCCCTTAAAAATAAAACATCTATTTAAATGCCTATTTTTGAGGTCTATTCAGCCTGCAATCAAAAGCTGTAATCTTTAAGTCAATGAAGTTGTTATCTGCTTTATCTATGTCTCTTAGCTACTGTAATGGATATGATGAGTATGATGAGATTGAGTAGTACAGTTTTAGTATGAAGTGTGTGAGTAAGAAATAACACAGGGGTGATGTACTTTCTGACTGGTGTGTTTTTTTAGATGGGCTAGGAATCAAGGCTGAAAAATGAATTCAGTGTAACATGGTAAAAGCTTATAATGCTTAAAGCGGAGGCGGTAATACATACAGTTTAGCCATCTTTTAAGAATTTTGACCCCCCCTGCACTAGCAAAAACTGTGCTTTTCTCTGTTTTTTTCTCAGCCAAAACTGCAGCCAAAACAAATCAAATGTATATTATTTAAAAAGTTCCAGAAGAACTTAAGATGAGAAAGATGTATTTGCTACTAAAAATATTTTTTTGTAGCTTGCACTAAATTTATCTACATCAACTATGAATTTCAATAGAAACCAAGTGGGTATGGCTATTGGATTTGATTGGAGGAAAATGGAATTATTGAATTATAAAATAACCATGACACTGAACTTTCCTCTCTGTTCTTAATGTTGGTTCTTCAGTTTTTCCCTGTCTGTAAGAAATCAGCAATGTTAGGACATCTGCCAAAGACATCTGAAGAATTTTCAATATAAGCTCTTTTAGGGATGGATCGTTTCACTTCCTTCCAATTTGATATGATAGCAAAGAGTCCTCTGTGCATTAGTGCAAAGAAAACCTGAGCCAATTCTTAAGAAAACAGATAAAACACAGCCTAACATTTAGGATTGTCCTTATGTTGTTTGTTTTATGGAAATCATGTTCTCATAACACAGGCAATGTCTACTGCGTAGGAACATGGAAAAGAACCAAAGATCTTTTGCTTCAAGGTAAACTTGAAACATTCTATATCTGATGTAAAATGTAAACGGATGATTGAGTGCTTTTGATGAACATTCGGTGCCACCCAAATGAGAATGGGTTCCCTCTTTAGACTGGTTCCTTTCAAGGTTTCTGCCTTATGCCATCTCAGGGGATTTTTTTTGCCATAGTTGCCACTGGCTCACTCATTAGGGACAAACTTACAATTATAAAGAACAATCTTATTCATTCTTTATCAACATGTTATTTTTGCAAAGCTGCTTTGAGATGTCCATTGTTAAAAGCACTATACAAATAAAAATTATTTGAATTTAATTAATTTTGATGAAGGGAAAATGTACATTTATACAGGTTTTTTCATTAATAGTCTTAGAATTTTAAATGGTTCTTTACACTTCTTCAAAAACACAGTGAGCTGGAAGAAACCGCTGGGCTGCAGAAACTAAAGAAGTGGACCAAACATTGTTTTGTGCTTTGCTGTGGGATATATAGTTGGCATGATATATAGTTATTGTTTACTTAGTGAGCAATTTTAAGCAAATGTCTTGATTCACAATATTGGTATTTACAAAATCTGGAGTGGCATCTTCTAGGTAGTGCTAACATAACAATGACACACTGTCATAATGAGATAATTAGCAGGTACTGTTGCTTTCCCATAGCTCTCAAGTCCTGGGTTCGAACTTGAGCTCAGATTGCAGATTTTCCATATGGGTTTCCTACAGGGTCTCTTATTTGTACTTGGTTTCCAAAGTCAGAGAATGTATCTGCCTTGAATCCAGATTTCCTGGGATTGGTGCAGGACCCCCTGTTACTCAGACCAGAAAGAATCACTTAAGATATATGGATGAATGTTGGGCAAACAATCTGACCATTGCCCAGTAGTATCAGTTCAGTCTTTATTTGTTGATAGTGAGGTAACTTATTCAAATCTAATCCTAGCTTCTTACGTTTCTAGTGTTAGTGTCCAATCTGAGTGATTACATACGGCCAGCGTGTTTAATCACTGACATTACCGTAAAGAAATCAGTTTTATCTTGTCTCATTGATTCTGTAGTAGGACCGAGAGGCGATTCCTAATCTCAGCTGTTCTGCAGCAGGCCTGAGTGTGTATGTGCATCTAATGATTGAGGCTGAAGGGTTAGCTGACGAGAGCCACGACATTTGGTGTAATTCACCAGAGCGAGAGCTCACACTTTGGAGCAATGCCGTCGGACAGCCACGAGGTTGAGAGCTAATTAGAGCTTTGAAAGCCTATCAGTGCTGCGTGATTGCTGGCTCTAAACGCACACTATTTGGTATGCTTCGAAAGTTTTCCCCTCCCAATGAGGGCTCAATTGACGGCAAATTATTTTCATTTTAATTGCTTGTTGGGTGGAGACATGAAATAATAGGGCATATTTGCAATCAATCCACAGCATTTTGTCTCACAATGTTGAGGAAAGCGCTGTTAGCAGGAGTTAATTAACAAATACGAGAAATTGCTTTAAGCGCTAGTGGCGTGTTTGCAACAGGCAAGCCCGTGAGTGCTAACAACAAAGTGCTACATAAATCAAAGTGCTTTGCCTTGCCAAAGCGGAACCCTTGGGAGGTACCGTAGTGCTTAATTAGAATCTAGGAGGATCTTGTTTTAAGTGTTGGCTGATCAAGCTCTTGAATAACAATGACGAATTAGGCCCACCAGCCGCCAGATGTGTGTTTTGGAATGTGAAACACATTTATATCTTATTTCTACACAGTTAATAAAGTAGTTTGGGAAAGGCGCCATGCTAAAGGCACTCCTGTAATGTGTAGATTTGTGGAGGCATATGAAGCTCAGGATTACTGTTACTGGCAGCCGTGCTGCCAAAATTAGTCTAGTGTGTTCATTTCAAAATTACCCAGATGGGGTTACATAGACTATATTGATTTTATGAGTCTATTTATGAAAGATTTCTTTTCACAGTGGAATATATAGAAATGTGTTTGCCAGTGTTAATTCATGGACAACTAGAGTTGCATGGTTTTGGTCACAGATTATAGCTGGGTTTTACACAGGCGTAAAAATGCCTAATAATACGTCATCATATTGAAATATCATGGCCTGGCTTTTAGATTTGTTCAGCATTTAGATTTTCCAGTGTGGTATGTGTAATTGACTAATCATTGCCACAGAATGTCCAAATTCTTTGTACAAAAAGGGCTTTCAAGAGTTCATTCGATCGTGAATGGTTCTTATCTACCTAATAGGTAGCTAATAGGTACATTCGGAACTCTCGATGCTAGGGAATTACTCTACATAGAACCCTTTTAGACTGGCAACTGAAAACCATAATGGGCTTCGGTTTATCCCCAAGATAACACTAAAGAATATTGAGAAGTCTTTTTGATTTGCTCTCCAGACGTAAAAAACTTACAATCAGAGAATCCTTAAATATTCTAAACAGAATGCTACAGCAGTACTTTCCTATTAAAAATTATTGCAGTGGAACCCAAATAACCACTACAGGTACAAATATTCCACACTCTCCTAGAGTTTTCTGTTTTGTCCTCCTGGGAAAGCCCATAAAAGTTACATGTAGAATCATAGGGTTTCGTTTTTATAGAGGTTGCAAATAGAGCCCCATCAGGAAGCCATTTCTTCAGACGAACTCCACTAAACATCCCACTGACTTTTGGACTTCGGAGCGTGTGTGTGTGTGTGTGTGTGTGTCTTCCACCAAAGAAAAAACTTTTTCCTGAAATGTTCATTCGGCTCATTCTTTTATATTATTTTTATACAGAAGTCTATACAGAAAAGAGAGATAATCCATTTTAGAAAAGTCTGTAAGTAGAATTCTGTCAGAAAGAGAAAAAAAACCTGTCTTCCATCCAAGTGCTTTTTCATTTTGTATGTATAGAAGCCTACAAATCAGAGAAACAATATGGTAGCCAGTTTTTATCTTGCATTGTCTCTCTGGGTAAATGCCTACAACAAAGTGGTATCCTCTAATAATAGTTAAGTAGAGACCATACAGATACACTAGTGGAAGCTCTCTGAAACAAGTAAAAAAACACAGATGAAGCTTTTACGTTTAGATTATTTGTACTCTAACATTTTTTTTTAAGGTCTATGCAGATCTATGTACAAATTGGTTTTCTTTTCAGAAAAGGTTCCAAGTAGATCCCAGGTAGAAAGCCAGAAGCATAGAATCTATTCTTAAAACGTAAATCTTCAAATACTTAAATTATGAAAAGGTTCTTTCTTATGTCTTAAAGGATTTCTCAAAGGGAAAGTTCTTTCTCTAAAAGTCTCTGTTCAGCTTCAGTGGTTCATTGGATTATTTAGAGGTAGCAAGTAGATCCTTTATATTCTAAAAGACAATTCTCTGAACCATTCAAAGAACCAGTAAGTAGCCCAGGTTTGTAACACTATATAGAATTAGTGGTGGCTTAGTCTTGGCAACTTGGGACCACTAACTGGAAGGTTGCAAGTTGGAATTCTAAGTACTGCCAGGCTGCCATTCTGGGTAGATGCCTTAGCCAGTGTATTAGCATGCAATCATGCAATCATGAAATCATGTTAATGATGGAGGGTCACATGATCAAAGCTAAAGTGATGGGAATGACTGACACTTGTGAGAGTTGCGTAGCTTACAGTGGTGCAGATGTGCCACAGACAGGCATATGGACTGCCTGTCTCACTTGGCACCACAAACAGCCATCTGGCCCTAATTATCCCTTAAACACGCTTTGTTATACATGACAACTCTGATCTGACAGCATCTCCACTAGTGTGTGAAACGCAGTGCCTCTGGCGAGAGAGTGGAATAACAGATTAGAAGGCGTCAGTCACACAGAGTTCGATTTGAATGTCATTGGATGAATGCAAGAACAGATGAAGTGAAGCCTCATTTGATCTTTGGCCCTGCCAAATTTCCCGATATTAACCAAGTGTGACTTTTGCACGAGCTTTTACAAAGGGAATCACGACACCTATTAGAAAGTTCAGAGAAATTGAGACCATAAATCCAAAAATGCTAATTTCCAGAAGTAGAATTTGTGAACTGGAATTATGTACAAAATTAAAAAATTAAGTGCAAAAGTTTGCATACCCCTAGGACTAGAACTGATGATATAATTTTTCTTATAACAATATGGGTACTTAAATATTCATATCAATCTGCAAATTAAGTTGACAAGAAAAACTTTGAATAATTTCTCTTCATTGTGTTTTAATTTTCCAATGCTTTTTTACTTTTTTATTGTGTTTGCTAATTACACTGCCCTTTTTCATACTGACACTATATGTGATGCAAACTCTTGCACTCAACTGTGCATAATTATATGTTTTTGCCTGCAGTTGCACATTTATTTGCATGTGACCTTGGGAGGACCTAGTAGTCAGAGTTTGTGTAGTTTATGGTTATTTTTTAGATATTTTGAAACATTTCACTCCACTTTTACAGTATAATTTCTTTGTTATTACACTTTAAGCATCATTAATTACCAAAGATTTAATCAGTCTGGGCAATTAATGTTTAAGAAGCCAGAAACATTTTGAAGAATAATGAAACATTAGCAAGGTTAAATGTTTGGAGATGGCGCACTGCTAGCTTTTCAAACGTTTTTTTTTTTTTTTTTTTTTTAAGCTTCTTTCAAATAAATGTGAAAATCCAATCACATTGCATTTCATCTTAATTCGTCCTAATGTTTCGTGAGATCAGCTTCTCAGTAGGGTGGCAACTCCATCCAAGCCCTCAATCAACCCTGATGCTTTTAACTGAAGTGAACGATGAGATAAAGTCTCTCTTTGTATTTGCTGTGGTGGTGGAATGGCAGAGAAATATCTCTTCCTTTTTCAGCCTGATGGTTTGTCATACTGCTTTCTTCTATGGGCCTGACTTGCTCTTTTATTATCTGTAATTGTCTGAGTGATTTGTTGGAGTGATTTGTTGCAAGGTTGAGGCTTTATGCAGACCCAAGCTCTCGACACACTGGTGTGCTGCAGATGTCTTCCATGCAACAGAGAGCTAGAAAAACTGGTCAAAGGCAGCAGCCTAATGAAGACAGATGACTGTAGAGATCCGTGCTGGTACATGTGTTGTAGATGGTGCTTGGCAATTGCCGTTTGTGTGTGTGTGTGTGTGTGTGTGTGTGTGTGTGTGTGTGTGTGTGTGTGTATACTGCTGTTTATTTAGTTTTTTCTTACAACCTCAAGGGCAGGACTCAAGCACTGTGTAAGTCTGAGGTAAACACCTCAGTATACTAACTTCTTATAATACTGCGCAACGGATTTAAAAGATACCAATGGACTAATAGTGCATCATGAAATGCATTTTCAAGAAAATTTCAAATTAATTAATAAACATTATACACATTGGTTCAAAAGATTTTTAAAAGACAGACTTTAGTAAGGAATTAAACATATTTAATCAAATCCCTTCTATATATGTAGCTTTCACAAATAAGTGGGCAATATTATGGAATAACTACAATATTATCACAAGTAACTTAGAAATTATAATTATTTAAAAAGATTAATTTAAGTTGATTAAATTTAATTCCTTTCAAGATTCTCTTCTTAATTTCTTAATGTACAAGAATTTCTTTTAAATTCCTGAGTTAAGTCAATTTAAATCAGATGTAGTTCTTGTATTTTTCAGAAGCGATTATTTTACATGGTGTAAGTCAAATCAAAACCAATACGTTTTAGTACGAATCAATTCAGCGTCAATCCGGAGGTTTAAAACTGTACATTAAATATAAATTGAGGTTGAAACTTAAAAAATAGAAAACAAAAAATGACATCTATGATAATATCTGCCACAGATCATTAATCAATAAATGCAATTTTAGCTTCATTTTCTCCATCATGAATCTTCCACACTAGAAGAACCTCTGCTTATTGTTTTAATGTTGCCGCTGTAGAAAAATGATTTCCACTTAAAAGTGTGTTTTGTCCTTGTAATAACAGCTTTCCTGTTTAAGCCAGGAACTTTTTCAATACCTCCCTGCATCAAAATCCATAAAAAAAACACAATTCCAGTAATTCTTCTATCTTTCCGCCATCATCTTGCATTTGCCTGAGGAATAATTTTACACTGCAACTGAATGAATCCTTAGTGCGCCTTTGTTCCCGAGCTCTCTAAAATGTCACCGTAATGACGAGAAATGAATGGCGAAGATTAGGTATCATATCTCCCCCTCCCCTCCTCTCCTCTGAATGTGTTCTATCATAATCTCTCTGTTCTTTTGAAATGTAAAATGTTTAAGATGACAGTTCAGGTATAAATGTAACGGAGGGAAATAAATGAACACAGCACTCAAACAGATTACTCTTGTCAGCAAGGAGAAACAAACTGGTGTGAAAAAGGGATACTTTTAAGCTAGGGTGTTTTTTTAAAGTGTATTTTTGTTGCGAGGTTGTCTTTTCAGTCTGAATAGGAAGTAATTGATATGTGTTTGATACTTCAGCATGTTCCAGTTGAATAGATGCACCTGTCGTGCTGTGTGGAAATCCTGAAAAGTTGTTCCTTAACATGAAATTGAAACTTAACCTGTGTCTTCAAGTAACAGGCAATTTTCATTACATTACAGAGGCAAAATAAAAAGAAAAAAAAAATGTTGTATGAAATATTTAAGCTGATTTGTGTTGGAGGCTTGTCCTGGATTGATCCGAAACAATTAAAAGCATAAGTACGTTCCTATAATTTACACTAATTAGCTCAAGTCACACTGACAATCTCCCTCCGACCTGTTGATCTCTTCATTTTTCGACAAGTTTCTGGCCGTTGTGCCATTTTCAGCAGGCTTTCCTGTCAGGATCGCCAATGCTACATGGACACAAATTGGAATGTGGCACAGGCCTGGGAAGGCAGCCAAGATTTAAATTAGACAATAACCTTTGCCCCATCAGCCTCCGCCCCCCACTCTCTCTCTCTCTTTAGTTTCCTCTGCGCAGCTGTAGGCTGATCCATTTGTTTAATACACTGAAGCCATGGCAGAATAATGGACTGATATATGATTCAGCTCTTAGCAGTTTGTATTGCGCACAGATTTATAGAGACTCGGCACCTGGCCCTGCACTGCGCCGGCTGTAGGCTTATCTCAAAGGGCAATAAATGAGAACAGCCAGGAACACTGGGATAACTGTCCTATTGTGTTTTCTTTTTAACTTGAAGCATGGAAAAGAAAAAAATAAACATGAACAAGTATTTTGTATCTTTGAATGAAAACGTGATATGAAAGCAATAGTGCATAAAGTGGCTTTCATATTTCTGAGTGGAGGAAAAATGCTCAAACAACACTTATAATCTTTTTATGGTTCATGGCTGACTGTAGTTTTATTTGAAGAGCTTTGGAGACATTTTCACACTTGTGTATCTACAGAACTTCCCTCTTGGTAGTTTCCCTGCTTTTCTATTCATGCTCTCGATTCTCTTTTTCCTTTTAGCTATATATAAAGTTCAAATAATGTTTATATAATACATTCTATATAATAATTCTATAGTTTTAAGATTTCTGACAAAACCTGACTTTATGAAGACTTTTTGTCCTTTTTTTACTTTTTTGTCCTTTTCACATTGCTTTTCCATTGTTTTATAAAAAAATATATAGTAATGTTAAAATAAAGCAAGGGTAACTATTTCTGTAATAATAAGAAAACTAAACAAATTGACTTGTATATGTTATACTTTAGATATATATCACTGTTTATTGCTTGCCTCTTAGTATATGTGTGTGTGTGTGTTTATGTGTGTGTGTTTGTATATGTGTGCCAGTATGTAAAGCTTCAGTGTTCCTGCAGGTCTGAACCCTCTTGTGGTAGAATGTCCAATAGCTCTACACTCCCCCAAATCAAAGCTGAGATTCAGTCAACTGTGAGTGTGTGTGTGTGTCTGAGTGTGTGTGTGCAGCGTGAGATGGGGAGCACAAGGAGCTAATGGGCATTCTCATTAATTCGAGGTGTTTAGACGTGACAAAATGGCCTCGCCGCTAGAAACAGGTCTATTACACCAGAGCAACAGATGCTGAGGCAGCAGGTGGCAGCTCATGTCATCGTACCCATATCGTGCTGCCACTTCTGCCAACGTCTTCTCTCACAATTTCCATCAGCAGAATTCACTGTGAGATGTACATATAATGAATAGGAAATGTCAGGTACACTGGATTAATTCTTAAATCTTCAATCTGTTTGAGTGTTTGATGGGAACATTAAATAATGATATTTACCTTTACCACTTTTCATTTATTTTACTTTATTTTATTTTGCATGTGTTGGGCTGGTGCTACATTCACAGTCTTCTTAGCTAATATCTTTATTTTATTTTGGAGGTCATTTGTGGGTTTATAATTCCTACTGTACAAGAAAGAAAGGTTATGAACTTAACTGGCAAAACATAAGCCCTCTGCAGTGACATAACATTAATAATTATCATATTAATACCACAAATCTATTGAATACTCAATTCTTATCAGTCCAAAGGTGTTTTCTGCAACAGAAAGGCTCATGCTGCAAATTTCAGGCTTATTAATGCACTCACTGTGTTGTTGTTTCTATAGTGGGTACTCTGCATTAACATGTGTTGATACTGTGAGTACACATTTATGTTAGCATTCATGGAAGGAGTATGGTGTAAAAGGCTATAACTTGAAGTTTAACTGACAGGGTATCGGCCTCAGAGAGATGAGTGACAAGCTGACATATTTACTTCAAGAGAGAAGTGTCTGAATGGTGGAATAAAATGTGTATTTGTAGCACATTCAATGTTTTTTTTTTTTAATGACTTTTATGGTGAATTTTTGAAAGTTCTCAGCTTTCACCAAACCTAAGACACAGTTGGACTTTAAGATTAAATTCCTTTGAGGAATCTCATTGTTAGTCATTTTTAAATATTCGCTACTAGCCTGTACAACACAACCAAGTGCACAGGATCACATGTGATTTCTATTACCCGGCTGTGCTTTATATCACACGCCTATGCCAGGAACGATACATGAGACAATCTTTGGTTTCATCTTACAGTATCCAGTTACCTAAACTCACTTAAGCAAATGTTTCACATCTGATGACCGAATTACTGAACAAAGAGCTTATTATAGCTTTTATTATAATAAGACTTACTGTACATTAGAAGGCCAGGTAGGAAAAAAAACATAAAAAACCCACACAAAAAAAACCCCAATATGAATAATGTTGAATTCATTTTGTATTTCCCATTAAAAACAATTATCTTATGTTTATAAAAAACATATCTAGTCAATTCAGAATTGACACTGACTTTGATGTAAGAGGAATAGGAAGGAATATAACACTTGGGTGTGCTAGTTTAAAAAAATAATCAACTTCCAGGTGGGAACAGGATCCTTGCTCTGTTTCAGCACATCTTGAAGTGTTTATTCCCTTGAGCATTCACAAGCTTATGCAAAGTCTGATTATGTTCAAGACACTTTTTGTTGAAAAATGAACTATTATTACTCTTAAACTCATAACATTTACTATGGTACCATTTAAATCTCTTCCAAGTACATACAAAATATATCAGACATCAGACCTGCTTTTAATTGGACTGTCAAGGGTTAAAGTGGTCCCTTTGTGAAATGAAAGCGGCTTAAAGGAAAAGAGAGAAGAGAGGGAGAGAGGGAATTGAAATGGCTTTGAATGAAACTGTCAAGCCCTGCATGCAGGTTTATGATAACATCAGCTCTTTACTTTCTGCTTATCACATGTTTTTACTTAGGGTCTTTTTCTCTCTCTTTCTCTTGCTCTATCATGCTCTCTCTCTCTCTCTCTCTCTCTCTCTCTCTCTCTCTCTCTCTCTCCCTCTCATTTGCTTTCTCTCCGCTTCTGTCGCTCTTCAGTCCATTTCCACTGTTTAGTTTTAGTCATGGGTTTGTTTGGTTTGACAAGAGTAAGAAGGTGACTAAGTGAAAGAGAGATTGAGATAGTGCATTCTCTTAAAAGTAGTCTCTCTCTCTCTCGCTGAGTTTAGGGTCAGCATGTAATGATTCAACTCTAAACTGAGTTTTAACGATCGATTTCTCCTGTGGATCAAAACAGCCCAGCTTTCACTCTCCTTCTGAGATTACAAATGTACCACTCTGATTTGGTGTGTATGTGAGTGTGGGCATATGTGTGTTTTTGTGTGCATTTGCTTGTGTGTGTCTGTGTGTGGGTCTGTGTGTATGCTGCGACTGCCTGCTGCTTGTGAATAGCCCCTGTGATCTGTTATGGCCAGCAGCACATGCTCAGGGCTGCATTGGTTTGTAAATGAGAGTACATTTAGTACAGAGAAAAAAGCTTCAAAATCAAAGACAACCCCCACTGAGTCTTTATTTTTTTTACCCACAATGCCACTGTGCCTACCTCCACCCTGAGCAGGGAGAGGCCACGATTTGGCTGGCTGCCAGATGTGAAAAGAAGATAATAAAACAAACGGTTAAATGAATGAGTGAGTGAGTGACTAAATGAATGACTGTCTGAGTAAGTGAAAAACATGAGTCACTGAATGAGTGAATGAATGACCAAATTTGTAAAATCTGACTGAGTTAAATTAAACAAAGATAAAACAAAACCATGATGCATTAATATTTTTTTAAACACATTCTATAAGGTTAACATTTTAAAGATGTCTCAGTTGTGCAATTTTCTTTTAAAACTAGTTTCACCTCCATGTGATTTACACCTACATTTCCGACATTTTAGATTTAGCATTATATAGTGAATATATATATATATATATATATATATATATATATATACAGGGTTATTTAAAAAGAATGAACCGATATCATGACTCATTGCTTCAGTTCTCAAGCATCGTCATATGTTGGTCACATTGAACACTTGACACTTGTAAGACAGGTAATAAAAGTTGATTTTGAGTATAATACTTGTGACTTGGCTGGAATTTTGTATCACTTTCCCTTAATAAAATATTGCATAATAATAACCCTGTGTATGTATGTATGTGTGTGTGTATATATATATATATATATATATATATATATATATATATATATATATATACATACATAAATTTTTTTTACATACATTACATACATATACATTATTCAGCATAAATGCAAAAGTATGGATACTATATAAATAAACACTATACTATTGATGTTTTGTACTATCAGTATCCATTTCTCCATAGTGCATTCTGCCAGTGTTCCAGAATGTCAAAAATTGTCATGTGGGTCCCATCCAGGTAAATGCAGCTTGAACATAGGCGGTAGTGTTAAAGATGTGCAGTGTTTATACTGCAACTACAGAGGGCAATACAGGCCAGAGACATTTTCTTAACTTTTAAGGATTAGATAAAGGGATTGTATAAAAAATTATTGGACATGCTTGTCCAAGACATTGCAAAAATGGAAAGAATAGAAATAGGTGAAAGATGTCGAAAAATGTGTTATCAGATTGTCCAGTTATCATACCCCAAATATTTCCCAGTTTTCCACCAATAGAATAGGATGTAATATTGTTTGTGCCCGAAGGGGTTGCAAATAATTTGACGTGTGATAATAGATGCTAGGCATTTTATTTCCCCACAGACATGCACTACATAAGAATATTCCAATGTTAAGGTTATGAAATGCTGTTCAGAAAAGGAATAAAGCAAGATATGGAAGTTTTATCGAACGCAAAGCAGGACAATAACAGATTGCATAATGTAATGGCTGTTAATATGGTCTTCTTATTGCTGTTTGGGATTGTCATCATGTATTACATTGCATATTATTGTATTATCTGCAGTAATATTAGCAATATGGTTTATTCATTCAGCTGTGTGTGAAATGGTTATATGTGCAATGATCGAGTACAATGCCTGAAGCAAGCTTATAATAAATTTTTTCTTTTTTGCAGTCTCAAATGTTTTTCCAGGCATTTTAATATCTAATCTGTGGCCCAAGCTACAGCATACAGTTATTTCTCAATCTTTATTCTGCTGTCCATCTCAAAGGACCGATTGGTTCAGCCATTATTCCGTTTGGGGGCGTGTATCATTCTTGTTACTGTGCGCTAGCGATGTACTCTACATTCCCTCCTCGTTCAATTAATTACAGAGGCCTCATTGTCTGATTTGACCCACTTCCCTCCTTTCTTCTCTGTCATTATTTTTCTCTCTCGTCAGCACTAATGTGTCTTGGCGTCCATCTTGCTGTCCTCCTGCTGGGGACACATCAGCCTTTACACACTAAACTTACCCATCCCTTTTTCTCTTTACAGAACATTTATCAATGGCTACTTCTTTATTTTACAATAATATAATATCAATACTGCAATAACTGGCTTCTTAATGTTGATTATTGTGGCTATTTCAAGCACATGTTTTAAAGCACTCACTAATGTCACAAATAAAGATGAGCATTGCAGGCAAAACTCCCATTCAAATTGTTTAAGGTCTTATTTGAAACGTATTCAAATACTATCAAACATCTCCCTTGTCCAAAATAAAGACACCAAAGGATGCCTTAGGGAACAAAAAGTGGGTGAAGAGGTACTGTTTCATACAAAAATGCAACTCATGCCATGGTAACATAAATATTTGTTGCTAGTTTAAATCATGCAGGTTTTATAAATGGCAACAGGGTAGATTACAGTCTCACAGTAACCTACAGTCTTACACGTTCACAATAACTTAATCTTGTAATAACTTACAGTATCACAGTAAATTACAGTCATAAATCAACAGTTCCACATCAAATTACTCTCACAGTAAGCAAAAAGTAACACGAAGTATTACAGTAACTTACACACAAAAATGTAATAGTCTCACAGTAAAGGTAATTACCGTCTTATATTCAAATGCAATTATAGTCTCAAATTGACTTTTCATAGAGTTCATAAAGTACTTATGGTCTCAGTAACACACTTTCACACTAACTTGTAGTCTTAACAGTCCTAAAAGTACTGCTGTAACATTTTTGTGCAGTATTATAGTCCCATAGAAGCTTATTCTTTAATAAAATGCTCATTTAGAGTTTAGAATCTTATTATAATTGAGAGTAGGCAATGACCAGGTCTGTAGATACAATACTTAGATTTAAATTCCAAGATTTAATTCCGCTGTCAATAGTGAGTTAACCGCAATATTATACTTTACACCACAAGTTGATTGTGTCATTGGAATAGTTGCAGGTTTAAGAAGTGAAATAAAAGAGTACTTTGTTTCTGGGTTAATATTCATGAGATTTGAGATGTGTGCATATGTGTGTATGTGTCTGTGTGTGTGCGTGTGTGTGTGTGTGTGTGTGTGTGTGTGTGTGTGTGTGTGTGTGTGTGTGTGTGGTGGTGGTGGTGGTGGGGGGTTGCCTAGAGCAATGACAGTTTGCACACTAACACAGTTTTACACATGTGCCTGCATACACACACACACACACTCAAATATTTCTTTCTCTCTCTCTCTCTCTCTCTCTCTCTCTCTCTCTCTCTCTCTCTCGCCCTCTCTTACACAGTCACATACATACACTACTTGCTGTGTTAGTGTTGTAGCTGCACTTTCATTAATGGTGAAATGAACCATGCACTTCCCCCACCATCTTCCCACAATGCGCTGCAGTCCTTCTTTTCTCACCATTTCCATTTTCTTTATTATTCCTTTCCAAGTACTACTAGAAGTCTGTAGCCAGGCTTGAGGCTTGAGTCGATCAGACTTTCACATACACTCAGACTAACATGACAAACACTCAGACACACACACACAAAATCAACAAATAAACACACCTATACATTTTTTGGAGTATTGAAACACTTCACCGATAACACAATACTGAAACATAGAGAGAAGAGCAAAAGAGATGAAATAAGTGATTTACTGAATGAAGAGGGCCATTCATTTTTGCTTCTGCATTGGACAGATGTTAAACTGATTGTTGAGGTTCTAGTGTGTTTTTTTTGTGATCTGGTACTGTGTCAGGTGATCAGCCGATGCCACCTGCTCTACCAGATGCTCAGAGAAGTGTGTGTTTGTGGGTGTGTTTTTCTGGAGATTGCTTTAGCATTTTTACGTGAACATTTAAGCTCATTCTCTCTCTCACACTGGCTCTTTTTCCCTCTCTCTATCCGCATCACACTCTCTGTCTCTCTCTCTCTCTCTCTCTCTCTCTCTCTCTCTGTCTCTCTCTCTCTCTCTCTTCTCTCTCCAGGGCATAGACTAATTAATGGATACCATTCACAGTTGATTAGCTACAGTTCCTTCGGTAATTACATTCGCATACTAACCACTCAAAAGAAAAGAAACTATAACAAGGTAGCTGGAGAAAAAAAAATGAAAGCTCTACTCTTTTGCTTCTGATCATAATTTTCCTTCTGCTATTGTTTATTCAGCATAAAACGATAAGAATGCTGAAGGAGGAGGGTTGTGAGAATTGTGTCATGTATGATATAGATTCTTTTTTATGTATTTTTCTGTGTGTATATATAACATTTATCCATTTAAACATGAATACGTATATATATATATATATATATATATATATATATATATATATATATATATATATATATATATATATATATATGTGTGTGTGTGTGTGTGTGTGTGTGTGTGTGTGTGTGTGTGTGTGTGTGTGTGTGTGTGTGTGCTTGTAAGTGTGTTTGAAAGTGTTAGTTTTTTGTTTGGGCCTCTCCAGCTGCCACCCTATAATTCTTCATGATGCTGTTGCATTGTTCTTACCTGTCAGAGTGATGCCCGCTATACCGAGAGAGGAAAAAAAAAAAAGGAAAAACCCTGATATCTTAACAAGTGGAGATGAATGTAGGCCATAAATCTAATCTTTTCACAGGAGATTAGCGCACCTGGCACATGCAGGCAATTTCTTTATGATTTATCTCAAGTAATTTTATCATCTAATTACCGCAGTGACTGGCAATTTTGCCTCCTTTAAGTTCATTTATTTATTTAATATCTCTTTGAACACTGTAGAAAGAAAAATGAAGGTGGGGTCTTAACAAGTAAGATTTAGGACCACACTAATCTTTTGTATTCTTCCTTTACTCAGAGATAAGTAAGAATACCTGTGGATCATGGGCTTTGGTTGTTTGTTCCAGTCCTGTTTCCACCCGTGTTCTGTCATTGGTTTGTTATTACATTGTCTTAACCTGTTTTGTATCAGCACTTGTTTATTTAATGTTCTGTTCTCTAATTGATGTAAATTGCTTTGTAACATTAAAATCCAGTTCTTGTTTTCTGTTTTCTTCCTGGGTTTGTGGATTATCTTTGTTTGACTTTGGATTAACCATGTTTAGATTTTTGCCCAAAAATCAAGTTTGACCCTAATACTACATAAGCTGGACATCCAAACTCACATCTTGTCTCATACTTTCATAGGTATTACCTACAGCAAGTATTAACTGTACCACATTTTCTAAACTGATCTAACTTTACCTTTTCTCTTAGATTTTCAAATAAACTGTTGGATTTGACAACCCAGTTCCATTATGAGTGCTGTTGCTTTAGAGGTCTTTTCACTGGCACTGTCACCCTAAAGTTACAAACGCTTTTATAAATCTGACACATTTTTCATCTAACGTGCAGGAACGCGGCACATGGAATTGCACAAATTTAATCAAATATAGTTCACATAGATAATCTTTTTTAAAACTTGAGATACTTAAGTACATCTAAAAGCAAGTTCTTTTGTACATTTACTCAAGTCAAAATACACTGAAGTACAGTAATGTGTACATCAACCACCACTGGTGAAAAGTTAACTAAAATATGTTATATCCTCAAGGTTCTGGTTAAAACCATGTGCAGTGGAAGAACTCCCATTTTGTTTGCCAAACTGTTTGTGCAGGGACTCAGTGCCTGTATGTTTCTCGCTTTATGATGCAAAACTTAGCTTGTGTTTTTTGAATATACCCAAGAACTGGAACAGTGGACCAGATCAAGCCCTTTCTCTTTATGTTAGAAAGATTGTGTATTGTAATACCGCCAACAACAGAATTTATAGATCAATTGGTTGCTTTTTATGGGTCACAAAAGCTATCTGTGTGGATTTTATGCTCAAGCTGTTGTTGTCTTGATGTGTAAATAAAGAGTAACATCGATTTCTTCTTTCTGTGTTTCTGTTGCAGTTTGGAAACAACAATAACTACATGAACATGGCTGATGCAAACGGGTCTCTGCTTACTGGGGGAGATGTAAGTAGCTCCTTACTGCTGCAACAACATCGAACAATGTCCAACATGAGCAAGTGCTCAAAAAAAATTAGATTTTTTTTGTTTTATTGTCTTAATAGCTAAAGCTTATTTTCATTGATCTGTAACTGGAGATTTTTTCTGTGCTATTCTGCAGGCTCAATGCTTATTTCTGTAATTTCAAGTCATTACTGTCTTGAACATCTAACAGAAATCTCTGTTTGCAATGACTCTCATCACTGACAAGGGAGAAAAAACATTCCTACAAAATAACACCATTGTATATTTATAAAGGTGTTGAAGAAGTATTTTAATATCATATAGAGCAGTGACTATCATAAATTGGAAAGTGTGAAGCATTAATATTTTCATTCGAGCCCTGTGGAAAAAAAAAGAAAACAGATAGCAAAGGAGAGAAGGTGGCACTTAATTTAACCCACTCCTACACAGTTGTTTTTTTACTTTATAATACAGCAGTTTTAAATTCTCCATTTTGTTAGAAGTCACTGGTTACATACTGTAGTTCCAGCTGAAAAGCTTCTTTAAAGCTCTTCTTTAAATGTAACAAATAACTATTGAATTGCTAAATATTTATTTATATATTTATATAATTATATATAAATTAATTGTTTAATGTGTAGAATCAAAAAAAATATACATTCCTGTTTACACAATATCTATCTATCTATCTATCTATCTATCTATCTATCTATCTATCTATCTATCTATCTATCTATCTATCTATCTATCATTTGTCTGTCTGTCTGTCTGTCTGTCTCTCTCTCTCTCTCTCTCTCTCTCTCTCTCTCTCTCTCTCTCTCTCTCTCACATTAATGAACAGTGAAACATTAGGGTCATTTAGACAGACCTACATTAGGCAAGTAAATGTCCCAGAAACCATGTAATTTTAAGTTTCTAAATACAAAGTTCTTTACTTTACTTCTTTACTTTGTTCTTTAAATTATGTAAATTTGTGCTATTTGTGCTATTTCTTCCGAATTTAGGCTCCACAACTCAAATAATGAGATGCACTCAGAATCAACTTATTTTCTCCATAAAAGCAACATGCAGTGTTTGGAAAACATCTAGACTTATATTGTTTGATAAGAGACAAATGCATGTTTCTTTTGTTTTTATGCAACAAACTTGGTAACTTAAGATTATGAAGATTTATCTTGATCAAACAATTATAAAAAAACCCTCCCTTAGCATAAATAACAGCTTTACCTATTCTTGGCATCCAGACAGCTGATAGGTGTGGTGAATATGCTGGCCATTTTATGATAGATAATACTCCAGGTAATTGTTGATTCTCTAAATAATGCTTGCTACGCTTGGATATATGCTTCCCTTCACTGCTGTTTGGTGACGTCAGGTCCAGTTGTTGACATTGAAGTGATTGTCAGCCATGCTGGTTGAGTATATATTTCACAATGAATAAGTTTCCAGTCTTTCCTGCATCAAACCAACCCCAAACCATTGAGTTTCCATCTTTGGGTGTAAGACAGTCTGCTAACTGTTCGCATGGGTCCCAAAAGTGAAAAAGGTGTTTCCAAACTTTTGACAAGCATTCTTTCTCTCTATCTCTCTCTCTGTCTGTCTGTCTGTCTGTCCGTCCATCTGTCCATCTGTCCTTCTATCTATCTATCTATCTATCTATCTATCTATCTATCTATCTATCTATCTATCTATCTATCTATCTATCTATCTAAATGTATATAATATATAACGTTATATATATATATATATATATATATATATATATATATATATATATATATATATATTATATTTTTTTCCAATTCTCACCTCAATCCTCCATCTGTCTCCCTTCACATTCACAAAGAGTTCATGTCAAACCCATAAAGAATGAAAT